>NC_133661.1:249011382-249222853 GCF_037893015.1 Macrotis lagotis | reverse complement strand
GGGGAATGAGTTTTGCAGAAGGGAATTTATTCCTTGATTTCTCAACTCTCCACTATCCTGTGTGCAACATCCGTGGGTCCTGGAACTCCTCCCTAAACTGTCCCTATGGACAGTTATTATCTTCTCCTTAGCCAACACGCTCACTCCATCCCTGAGAGGTTGGGGGTTCTCTGAAAAAATTTCCTGGAGAGAAAATGGGAGGAGAAATTGCCTGTAGCCACTGCTTCAAATGGGACCAAATCTTACCCATTTACCAACCCTCCTTCTACCAGGAAACTGTTGGCTCAGCCTATGTCCAAGACAGTTGGGTTTCATTTCTTTTAAAGTTTTTATTGATATTTTCTGTTTTCCTTACATTACCATAGTATTCCATGTATCCTTCCCCTTACTCCTTCTCTAGAAATATTCCATATGACAAATAGGATTTTTTTTAAGAGAGGAAAAAAGAAAAAAAAAAAACCAGATTTTTTTTCCTACTTTTGGGTAGCTATTATATATATATATATATATATATATATATATATATATATATATATCTCAACAAAATCTATTTTTTGTTTGACCTGAGACCCCCCCCCCCCAACTGATATTCCCAGGGATTAGACAGTCAACTTTTTTTTCTGGATGATTATAGCCTTATAGCCTTTCTCTCATCTATATTTTCTCTCTCCCAGGAACACACACACACACACACACACACACACACACACACACACACAGAAATATCTTAGAGAAACTGGTTGCTTTTTGAAAACACATGAAAAAGAAGAAAGGGAGCATGCTCTCAGAGAAATGAAGCTTGACGGGAGGAAGAACTAGGAATCTCACCAGTGTTGGTCTTGGCAAACAGGAATGACTTCAACCACTTTGCATCATGCCTTGGGTGACTTCTGTTTAATTCAGGTACAGCCTTGCTCAGCAGCATGACAGAAGAAGTAAGAGCCACAGAAATAGTGGAATAATTGTGGAGCTGGTAGGCTCATCCAGGGGCACCACTTTTTCTCCTGTCCTCTCTTCCTTTCCAGTTCGATCCAATATAACTTATTTCTTATTTCACTGGAAATTCAATTCTCCTTTATCCTTTACATAAAGAAAAGATAATAATAGCTAGCATTTTATTTTGAACCTATTATCTGCCAGGCACTGATTTACAAATTTTATTTTACTTGATTCTGACAATGATTCTGGTTGCTGTGTACTATTTTCATCCCCATTTTGCAGATGAGGAAATGGAAATTAAACAGGGGTTGGGTGATTTGCCCAAGGTTATACCACTAGTTAAGCATTTGAGGGAGCATTTGATTCCATTGACTCCAACCACAGGGCTCTATCTACTGCACAACTTCCCACCTCCAAGGGACAACTATCTCTTTCAGATACAGTCATAGCTTCCTGCATTCTTGAATCAGAATACATTGAAGATTTGGGCATCCATTTCAACTGCATTCCAGCTTTGGGTAAAGGGATGCTACATATAGATGAATAAACTGAAGGCAAGGCACTAACATTCAGGTCTTTTTACAGTCTGAAGAAATCATGCAACTCTGAGTTGACTTGCTATATTTATAGCTACAGAAACCTTCATTGTCAGAACAAACAACCCCTATAAAAGTTATTGCAAAAGTTGCACAGGGTCCTCTATAAAATAAAGAAGAAATGCAGTAACTTTTCCAAAAGTTGCCCTGTGGGAATTCATCTCAATCTTGTATCCCTTGTGCCTGAGAAAAGTCCTGTGATCACTTCTATCTTCCTTTTTTTAACCTTCATAACCCTAGTTCCTTGCTCTGACTCTTTGGGCTATAAGCGCTACTTTTTCAGACTTTTCCTGTAAAAAGCTCAGGGACAGGAGCTGGGCAAAAACTATTCGACTGGTGGGCCAACTGGAGCGAAGGCAGGAACACCTGGCTTTGCAGTCATAAAGTGAGTAGGATTTGATTCTCTCCTGGAAAGACATCTGGAGACTGGCACTAACTTGTATAAATATGGTAAAGGGAAAATACCAGCTAAAACAATTGCACCTGTTTAGATGAAGGCCACACTAATAACTGGAGGGTGATGGTCATTTTGGGTGTCCTGGTTTTTAATCAGACATCTGGGACTCAATCCCTGAATGTCTATGGCCACAGAAAGTTCCGTGAACAAAGAACCTTGCCAACTGACATTTTCCACTCAGTTCTGGCACCAGGCTTAGGGGGAATAATGCTTGAAGGTGCTAGGGCAAAATAAAGTGTCAGAAGCTGACTGAAGCCCAGCTGGCAACAGCCTTGGATCTACTCATCAGCCAGCCTTCTCCATCCCAAGATTATGGGCAATATGGACTTGTTCACAAAAGTCTTCTCAGCAAGTGAATACAGCTCATGTCCTTACACTGAAGGAAGGCATAAGAGGCAGTCAGGAAGGCACCTGACCAGTCTTTTTTTTTTCTACCACCATTTCAATTTTAGTTTGTTGTTGGGCAGGCCATGAGCCCAGTAATAACCTAAGGCAGACAGATCAATCAATTAAGAAAGCAATAAGTATTTATTGAGAGCATGGGCCTCACATGACTGTGAGGAATATGAAATAATGAGTCATTGAATTTGAAACCAGCCAAGGACATCAGGGTTCATCTAAGTCCGACTCACTCATTTTATAGATGAGGAAAAGGAGACCTGGAGACATTAAATTATTTACTTAAGTTCACATTCACAGATAATTAAAAATGGACTGGAGACTTTATAAACTCCCCGAGGAAAGGAATTGTACCTTAGAGTATTTTATGTTTCCATAGCATGGTGCATTGTCCATATAGTCTCTTGTCGTCAAGGAGCTTCCAATCTAGATGAGGAGATGAGATTAATGCACATAAAACAATTGGAAGAGAATGCAAAATGATAAATAATTATTGGTGTTTATTTTTTATTCTTAAAGAGGACAATGACAATAATGAAATGGTAAACTGTATAGTACGGGTTACAATTCAGACAAGGGGAGAGTAATTATTGTAAATTGGATGCTTACTGAAAGAATTAGGATCTGAGTATTAAAAGGTGAGGATTGGCAAAGTGGATAGAGTACTGGGCTTAGAATCAGTAAGACTCATCCTTATGAGTTCAAATTCCACCCTAACTAGGGGACCCTGGGTAAGTCATTTAATCCTGTTTGATTCAAGAAATGGCAAGTCACTCCAGTATCTCTGTCAAGAAAACCCAAATGGGGTCATGACAGAACAAAAAAGGAGTCACTTTGAACAAGTAGCATTAAACTGATTTTATAAGATTTATGACAATGGTTTTTAGGATGGTTGGGGGAAAAATAAGACACTGGAGGGTAAGAGGACCAAATGAGAGACTATTTCAGTAATTTGCTTCCCAAATCAAATAGGGGAAAGCCTCTACCTCTCCTGGGACTCCTGGACTTAAATTTAACTCAGGAAAATCTATAGCAGGTTGTCTATTACTATAGCCTCTGCTTTGTCCTGAATGCAATAGATTCAGTGTCCTTATAAGGCAGGACTTCCTAACTTGGGGAATGAGAAACTTATCAGTGGGGTATGGAGTTATTTGTTACAGGATTTTTATTATCCCATTGAAATATTCCAAAAATTGTTGTGTTAATGAAAAAAGATATGTAGATTGGAGATCTATACATATCCACATCTGGGCTGGGCATTAGGGGGTGCAGTGCCCTCTCAATCAGGAAAATATGTGTAAAATTTTTTGGTTCTCCCTTTTTACCAGAGAAGTCAGACTTATTTTAATATTAAAAGTTAAAATATGATGATACAATACAATAGTATACATATAGTCTATGCATTTCTGAGTTTCTAAATTTTTTTTGTGTCATCTGCTGGTCTCCTTCATATGTCTTATGTGACTTCTGGAGAGCCCTGCCCCCCACCCCGGGTTCCCAGTTAATTTCTTATGCCAAAATGTTGGGTCGTGGAAGGGACCGTTCTAATTGTATGCCTGTTGTCACTCCTATTAGATTGTGAAGTACTTGAAGAGAACGACCTTGGGTTTTTTTTTTTTTTTTTCCTTCTCTGTATTTCTAGTACAGTGCCTGGTGTTCTCTGAAGAGAGAATCAGCTTTGTACTAAATGTAAAGGAAATGAGAATAAAAACATCAGCCAAAAGAGGGCACTGAGAGGCCATTAGTGAAACTATTGCCAAAAAGAAGACTACAGCATACTTAAAGAGCTTTAGCTAATTTAAACACCAGGTCAGGTCCTCTAAAGACTTTTGGAAATGAAGGCACTTCAGACTTCTAATAGTAGAATAGTCTCTTACCTTCAGTATTCAAATTTGTCAAATGTGTGAATTGCACCAGTGTCCTCAAAAGTTCCTATTAGTTTTAATAGTGAATTTTAATTCAAATCAACAAAATTTACTAAGTATTCATGTGCAAGAAAGAACATGAGTATTATATAAAGAATAATTTTATACACACACACACACACACACACACACACATATATATATACCTCTTTGTGTAATGTAAGCCATCTCTAGAAAGGGCTGGGGATGGAGAGAAGAAACAAAAGAAATGTATATAATAACTTTGTTACATATTTAAAAAAATATAAAGTTGTACATAATGAATTAACAGTTCCATTCACAATCTTTTTTTATTATTCTATGTTATGGAAATGCTTGTTTTAATCCATATATGGAAAACAAAATAAAAAAGAAATAATGAACAGTCTTTGCTCTTGAGTTTATTGTCTAATTAAAGGATAAAGCACTTATAAGCATAGGTATGATACAACTTAGAATATTAGATAATTGCTAACACCAACATCCAGTTCTAGATTAGGGATTCTTGATTTGGGATGTGTAAACTTGTTCTTTTGAAATAAAAAAAACCCAAATCAATAAAAATTTTGACAATTGTTTTTAAAAATAACTGACTTCCTTTGTAATTTAAACATTTTTATTTTATATATTTAAAACATTCTGAGAAGGGGTCCATAGGCTTCATAAATGGCTGTGACACACATAAAAAAGGTCAAGAGCCTTTGTTCTAGACAATGCTCTCTAAGAAATGAATTTCTTTACTTGCATTTTTTCTGTCATCCCAAGAAGAATGGGATGACTTAGAAAGGAATAAGGAATGGTTCTGTGATCTTCAGTCTAGAGAATGTCTTTTCACAATGGAGGACTATACCTCTCTTCAATGTACAGTCTTAGAGTTACCTGGACCACAAAAAGGTTAAGTGACTTACTTGTCCAGGGTCATTTAGCCAATGTATATAAGAGGTAGGAGCTGAACTCAATTCTTCTGATTTCAAAGTCAGATCAAATCATTATGCAACAATTTCACTGGAAAGGGTGGAGAGAACAAAGATGGGGAGTTGAAAACCTAAGGTAACTAATCTATTGACAAACATTTATTGTGCCTACTGTGTGCCAGCTATTGTGTGAGATGCTGGGGATAGAAGCAAAGACAAAAATTTGGCCACTTCTGCTCTCAAGCAACTTCTCTTATTTGTAAAGAGATAATTTAAGATAATTACTTAATTAAGTAGGTAATAAATAAGCTGATAATAAGGGAGCACTTCACTGCCCCTGATAAGTTCATCATCCATCAGAAGAATTATATTCTAGGGTTCTGAAAGAATTGGCAAATAAGACAGCTGAACTACTGCCTCATTTTTGAAAAATCATGGAGAATAGGAAAGTAGGTGCCACTGTAGTGTCCCTGTGGCATATCCTTTCTCTGTTAGGGTTAAAAAAATGTTCTTCCATAAACTAATTAATAATTTTAAGTGCTTTAATGTGGGGGAGAGGTGGAGGGAAGGAGTAGGAAGGAGGGAATTCAGAAACTTCCCTGATCAACAGCCCCAAGAAATGATGAAGGACATGGTGATTGGCATTGTTTTCAGAAATCTATTAAGTAGCAGGGGCCCTTAGTGTGGTAGTAGATATTAGTCTTATTATTGCAGTTTTAGAAGAATGATGGAGTAAAAAAGCAAGACTAAAGGGAATAAAATTTGAGTGTGTGATGAGGAAGCAGAGGCAGTTGGTAGATTATTCTTGTAGAAATTAAAGCAGTAAAGGGGAGGAGAGATCTAGAATGTCAGTTTGAGGAGGTAGCAAGGTCAAGGGAGAATGGAGTTTGGATTTGTTTATTGCTTCTTAAAGATAAGGGACCTGAGCTTGTTTGTCCATTGTAAGAGGCCAAAAAGGAGGAGAGATGAAAGGTAGGAAAAGGAAGGCATTGATTCCTGATGGAGCTGAGAGAAGAGGGTATCAAAGGCATAATTAGAAGAGTTATTGATAACAGAGAAAAGAAGCAAGGATAGGTGAAGATGAGAAGTTTTAGTGGTCATGGGAGGTGATATTACTAAGGACAGTTAGAGAGAGAGAGAGAGAGAGAGAGAGAGAGAGAGAGAGAGAGAGAGAGCGAGAGAGCAGTTATGGAGGAGCTGGGAGTTTCAGGAGGTTTGGAATTACAGTTAGTGAAAAGTGTAATAGTCAGTAGGGATGAAATGAATGACCTCTGTGGAATCAGAGCACTGTTTAGTTAAATAACATGCAACTGTAGTAAACCTTGGACGGGGCTTCCTTTAAAGGGTTAGTTATCTCTGACTGGCGGCACCATAGCTTAAGTAAACATATTATTTTACATTGAATACCAGATACATCATATCTTCAAACTCAAGATAAAAGGAATTGCAATAGAAAATACAAATGGGAAAATTTGGGCTTGGTCTAAGGCAAAACTTCTTGGTCATTGAAACTATACAAAGGTGAGAATGACTTCTTTGGGACATGGTGGATTCCCTCTCACTGTTGGTCTTCAAGCAAAGAATATATGACACTCCTGGGTATGTTGTTGGGGGGGATGCTTATTTGGGGATATCTTCTGTGATTCCAGTGTTGAGATTTCAACATCTCATGAGACCTCTAGGTCCTCAGACAAATCACTCACCTTTTGAGGTCTCATTTTTATCATTTGAAAAATGACTTGATTTCTTAGTTCCCTTTCAACTCAAAACATATGAGCCTATATATGTCTATAGGGATGACGTTCCTGAATTTAGATAGAAATAACTTCCACTCTATTCTTCTCCCTCAGCATAGATGTAATATTCTTATTCATTTTGTAGCATTTGATTTTTATACATTTTCCTCTCTTCCTTCTTCCTTCCCTTCCTTTTTTTATCCTTCCCTTCCTTTTTTCTCTTTCTTTTCCTTCTTTCCTTAACTCATTTTTTTTTACTCAACAAGGATTTATTTAATCTAGAACTGTACTAGAAGTGTTTTTGGAGGGTTGGGGAATGGGGGAGAGCATACAAAAGAAGAAAAGACAGCCAAGGGGGTTATAATTTAGTTGAATGTAATGTGGAAGAGTTAATATAGTCAGTACACAGCATAAATACATAGTCATATGTACATAAGTTAATATTGTCAGTACATAGCATAAACCATGAAGAAATAGCATGGTTTAGTAGAAGGACCAGTGAATTTCCATGTTGACTACCACTTGCTAACTGTGTAACTCTAGGTAAATTACTTGTTCCCTATGCTCTTTTCTTCTTCTTCTGAAAGGCACTGAACTGAAGTCAAGAAGATTTGGAGTGAAATTTTCTCTCAAACCCTGGACAAGTCAGTTATTTCTTTGTATCCTGGTTTCCTCAACTGTAAAAGTCTTGATGGCCCCTAAGCTCTCTAACTCTGTTAAATGGAAATTATGATACTTGTGCTATAACTTCAGAACTTGTTTAAGGAAAGCCTTTTGCCAACAGTAGAGTATTATAAAAATGAGAACTTGTACATCTTTATCTTTTTTGATGGTTGCTATCCTGCTATCATCTTATAAAAAGTACTTACTGTTTCCTATGGATTACTGAACAGGAGGATAAAGTAATTACTTTTTTTGTAGTTGAATAAAACAGTCAAAATATAAGCTCTTCCTCTTTCAGATCAGTGAAAGCATCCTTGGTACAGTTCCAGAAGATAGAACAATAAGATATATACCTCATTCTCTTGATTTCAATGTACTCTGATAGGTCTCTATATTTTGAAGGGATTTTTTTTGGTTCCATGTAACCTGGAAATTATGAGAATTTTCTATAGTGACCTCTATCAAAAAGATTGTTATCAGGTTTTTATGGTTCAGTATTAGGCCTGGTTGATTATGGGAAGCAATTTAGTCTCTGATAAAGATATGATTCTAGCAGTTTATGGACTAAGTTTGTCAGGATATTTTGAGGAATTTATAAAATGGGGATGTGTTTATTCTTCCTTAGTCAATGAAAGCTAGTAGGTTTCTGATGTATAAGTCTTGCCATCAGGTCATGTCTTCTAAGCATTTGGTAGATGCTATATTTTTATGACCTGCAGTGATATGTTGCATAATTTTTACCATTTCTTGTACAATCTACATTGATCATAAACTCCTGTAATTTCTGATAGAAATCACCAAGTCTTAAATTGCCATCATAAAACCCCTCCATTTCCACCAACAGATCTTTATGACTTAGTCATCATTCATCATTTCCTTGTCAGCTTATTGTTGGTTGAGTTTGTGAGGATGTCACCCATGGAGAATCTTTTGGTTTCATTCTTGGATTTTGGTCATTTCATTGGTTCTCTCTGATGATAAGCCTCTTTTAGTTCCATTTGATAATCCAACATTGAGAACCCATTATCGGCCTTTTCTATTGTTTGATGAAATATTGCTTGCTTATTTCAAAAAGAATTTCTGTAGACCTTTAACCTGTTTATTTTATGCTATAAGAATATCTTCCTCTTTTTAGCTTGTCTTCCTCTTTCAACCTGAGTTCAGTGACCAACTCGTACATTCTGCACAAAGGACCACAAACATACATGCTTGCACCCAGTTTCAAATACAAAAGAACCATATATATCCTATAAGATTGACTCAGTACATAATGTGAAATCAGAACTGGATTCACATTCCAGTTTTATGTCT
The DNA here is from genome assembly GCF_037893015.1 of Macrotis lagotis. Lineage (NCBI taxonomy): Eukaryota > Metazoa > Chordata > Mammalia > Peramelemorphia > Peramelidae > Macrotis > Macrotis lagotis. The sequence goes on along the minus strand of NC_133661.1, from coordinate 249,213,934 downwards.
TACTGCATGATCTTAACTTTTTGGATACCGCAGTTTCTTCATCTATAAAAAACAAACAAATAAAAACAAAGCCAAGAGAATTAGGTTAGATTGGATGATATTTAAAATTCCTTTTGTCCCCAAAGCCTATAATACTATGAACTATTTAGACTTTCTAAGATCTCTAATTTCATTGTTGTGAATGTTTTCTCCACTGGTGAAAATTGCAACCCCTACCTACCTTCATAAATATTTCTTGAAAGAAAATCTATAGCTAAAGGGTAGCTAGGTGGCACAGAGGATAGAGCACCAGCCCTGGAGTCAGGAGGACCTGAGTTCAAATCCAACATCAGACAATTAATAATTACCTAGCTGTGTGGCTTGGGGCAAGTCACTTAACTGCCTTGCAAGAACCTAAAAAATATCTATAGCTAAAGGAAATGATCACATAAAGGGTACCCTTTGGTAATGAACCTTTTTGAATTTAAGTGGCTTGTTTCTTGGGAAGAAGAGATTGCTGGACCCATACTAGAAGCCATTAGAGCCTGGTAATACCTTCTAGGGCTAGTATCTTGTGGGATTAGTTTTCCCAGGATTATCTTCCTGCTATGAGGAGACATCAGAACAAGACTTTAGTGGAGAATTTGTGACAATTAAGTTATTAAAAGTCTGTTATTATATATCAGGGTGATTATTCTAGGGTTAGTATATTGTGGGATTAGTTTTTAAGATCCCAGGATTATCCTTCTGCTATGAGTAGACATCAGAGCAAGATTTTAGTGGAGAATTTGTTACAACTAAGGTTATTAAAAGTCTGTTATTATATCAGGGCAATTTATTGTCAGGTATACTGATACTTGTTTAACACACATTTGTGGGGTATATGGAATGTTAAGGAAGAACTAGTACTGAGTTTGCTGATGAAGGTGACTGAAACAGGCACTGTTGGAGCACTTAGAACTTGGTGAGACATCAAACATGTCAAAGTCATCCTCTGCATCCTGAGCCATCACCAGTTGTCATGACTTTTATCTTGCCTTTGGCCTTCAATGGACTCTGATAGAGAGAGGGAGGCTGATGATTTTGTATAATTCTGCCTCACTTAACTGAGTCAAGACATCACTCCTTGATTGTTATCGGTCCCTGTTTGAAAACAACAAAAAGACAAAAAAACCCACTTCCCTCCTCCAAAAAACAAGCACCTAAACTTGCTTCACATGTCCCCCTTTAAAATTTAATTTGCACTATTAACTTTTCTTCATCATTTTTAAAAGTCTGACCAATAAACAAAACAATAAACCAAGCCCTGATTATTAACACTTGCCTATTTCTGAGGGGTACTTCAAAACCAAGACTTTAAAGTATAAACCAAAACCAAGGTTTGCTTTGCTAGTGGAGTGCAGCTGATGTAGTTACAGATACTGCCCCAAGAGCAGTATTTGACTCAGATTTCAGCCCTGGTGAGGTTGAGAAGTTCCACTACCGAGACCCAGTAGCCAGAGATCCTAGACATAAACTTGATCAACACTCATAGATATAAAGGGAAATGTAGCTTGAGGTTCAGAACCCCACCCTTGCGTTTGAGTCTTGAGTCACAGGGTCATATTCACTGGAACATTGTTATGGTTTCCTGAATGATCCCCATTCAGAATTACAGTTAATGAGCTAGATAGCAGGAGAGTGTGCAACAGTCCTTATCACTGGCATGTGATTAAGTCACTAGACTCTTGCCCTCTCTCAGGAAGGATGAGAGGTAGCAATGAAGATCTTATCTTTCTCCATCTGTAGAGGTTTAGTGATCAGGGACTGAGTCCTACCTTGATCAATGGCATTAAGATGGTTGGAGGTACCTGTGGTCCTACCTTGACCTGTTTCCTATTGGCCTATATTATTTGATTTTGCTAAGACAGGGATGATATTTAATTGTTTCTATCGTGTCTGACTCTGTGACTCCACTGGTTGTTTTCTTGGCAGAGAGACTGGAATGATTTTTCATTTTCTTCTCCAGCACATTTTAAAGATGAGGAAGCTGAGGTAATAGGGCGAAGTGACTTGCCCAGAGCTACATAGTCAATAAGTGTCTAGGGTCAGATTTGAACTCAGAAAGATGAGTCTGCCTTTCTATCCACTGCCACCTAGAAACCTTCTGTTAAAAAGAGATGAATGCAAAAATCATTGTAAGGTAGTTATACATGTTTAGCTTTTATTAGGAGGAAGAAAAAATGTGAAATTCAAAACCTCACAAAAATGATTGTTGAAAACTACCATTGTGTATAGTTGGAAAAATAAACAAATTAAATTTTTTTAAAAAGTCTTCGCAGAAAGCTCTGTTGGTGGTGCATTGACAATTAACACCAGAATGGTTCCAGAAGTGACAGTGAAACCTAAGTGGGGACAAGGGAGAGAAAGAATAGCAAAGCCCAGGGGGAAGTACTGTATAGGGATTTAAGTGATATCTGAGGGACAAGGAGGGAGATTTTTTTCTGGGGCATTTCCCAATTTTGGCACCTTCCTTTTGTGCTTTTGCATTCATCCTCACTTCAGAGAAAGAAGTGGGGCATTTCTCTTTGACTTCAAATCGAGAATGAGGCATTTCCCCTTGAATATGTTAACTGCCATAGTCCTTCTTTACAGATGTAGTGTGGTGAAGGGCTGCCCAATATCTCAGCTCTGTGGTCACCTTGGCAGGGCTGGATCTCTGTCAGGGACGGTAGCTTATCAGAGTAAACAGTCAGGGGAGGCCAAGACAGGGAGTATGGTTTTTTTTAAAGCAAAAGAACTACTAAATTTCCACAGAAAATTAAAACTGCATCACAACTCAAAGTTACAAGTTAGACCCCAAATAGTAAGATAAGATTTAGGGGACAGTTTAAGAAACATCAAAGAATCATGCAGTCCAACATTTTCTCTACCATGTTCCACTGGATTTATCTCTCATCTTGTTCCCTGCTATATCACCACCTATAACCATAAGTGAATTATTAAGATCTCTTGTTTCTTTTTTCATTGTGGTTTGTTGTGGAGATCATGTTTGCAACTTGAAAAATATATGAATTTCTTTTTTATTACATATTATATATGAATGAAATCCATTTTCTGTCTCACCTACCTCCCCCATGGAAAAAATAACTATCAAACTCTCATAACAATCATAGAGTCAAGCAAATCAAATTCCTGCATTGGCCATGTCCTAAAAATGTCTCAGTTTGTACACTAAATCTATCACTTCTCTGTCAGGAGGTGGATAACTCGTATCATCATAGGTTCTTTGTAATTATGATTAGTCATTTCATTGCTTAGAGTTCTTAAATCTGTCAAAGTTGTTTGTCATTTCAGGGTTGTCAAATTATGTCAGTTTCAAGTTAATTCTGTCAGTCAATTAGCATTTATTAAATGCTTACTATGTATGAAGCACTTTGCTAAATGATAGGAATATAGGCAAAAAAGAAATATATACCCCTTACTTTCAAGACAGCTAGGGATGTAGTGGACAGGGTGCCAGGCCTATAATTAGACTGTCAAGACTCCTCTTTCTCAGGTCAAATCAAACACTTCCTAGCTGTGAGACCTGGGTAGGTCACTTCACCCTGTTTATCTCAGTTTCCTCGTCTGTAAAATGAACTGGAGAAGGAGGAAAAGTACTCCAGTGTCTCTGTCAAGAAAAACTAAAATAGGGTCATGAAGAGTCAGACATGACTAAAAAATGACTTAACAGCATGTCACCAGGCATAAGTACCAGAGATAAACTAGAAATAAAAAAAAATTAGTCCCTACTGTCAAAAAGCTCACATTGTAATGAGTGAAGACACCTTATAAAAGGATGTTGGAATGGAAGGGAATGTAGGAGGTAGTAGAAAAATGAACACTCCCCTCCCTCCACCCCAGTAAGAGAAGGTAAAAACTTGCCAATCTGATCTGGGAGATGAAGAGGCATAGTCTGGGGGGGGGGGGGGATATGAAGGCAGAAGGCATGTTATAGAGATGTCAGAGAATGGATAGTGGGAAAAAAGAGTAGAAGTTATGGAAAAAATAAACTAATTTTTCAAGGAAAAATCCTCATCCTTCCTTCCTTCCTTCTATTCATTCATTCATTCATTCATTCATTCATTCATTTTTTCATCTATTTATCTCTCTCCTAGCTACCTATATATAACTATTCACTTATCCATTCATCTACTTATTTAACTAGATCTGCAATTTAATTTTTTTCCAATTTAATTTTTTCCAATTACATATAAGGCTAGTTTTCAATATATATATGTATATGTATTTTATATATATATATATATTTGTTTTTCTCCCTCCTTTCCCTCCCTTCTCCCCTAATAGTGAGCAATCTGATATCGATTATACATGTACAATCATGCAATTTATAATCTTAAGAGAGTTGCCTGAGACTATGAGAAGGCTGTGATTTGTCCAGGATCATACAGCTGCTATATGTCAGAAACAGGACCCAAACCTCTTCCTGGTTTGGAAGTTGGCTCTCTATCCATTATGACACTTAGATTCCTTAATAAAAAGAAAAAGTATAAATGAATGGGTAAGAAAACATGATCACAACCATTTGCTGCATACAAGAACCCAAACAAAACAGTGAAAATAAGAAGATGGAACAAAATTTAGGCAATTCTAAAAAAGCAGGAGTTGCAATCATAGTCTCAGATAAGGCAATAATAAAATTGTCAAGAGGGTCATATTAGGAAATCACATTATTCTTTTTATTTTTCATTTTTTTTGAATTTCACAATCCCCCCCACCCATTCTCGCTTCCCTCCTCCCATCCCCCACAGAAGGCAGTCTGATAGTCTTTACCTTGTTTCTATGCTATATATTGATCAAAATTGAATGTGTTGGGAAGAAAATCATATCCTTAAGGAAAAAATAAAATATAAGAGTTAGCAAAATTACTTACTACATAAGATAACTTTTTAAAATTAAAGGTAATAGTCTTTTGTCTTTGTTTAAACTCCACAATTCTTTATTTGGATACAGATGGTATTCTCCATCATAGATACCCTAAAATTGTCCCTGATTATTGCACTAATCGTACAATGAGGAATGTCCATTAAGAAATGAGGAAGTCCATTAAGGTTGATCATCATCCCCATGTTGCTGTTAGGGTGTACAGTGTTCTTCTGGTTCTGCTCATATTGCTCAGTATCAGTTCATGCAAATCCCTCCAGGCTTCTCTAAAATCCCATCCCTCCTGGTTTCTAATAGAACAATAGTGTTCCATAACATACATTTACCACAATTTGTTCAGCCATTCTTCAATTGATGGACATTCACTCAATTTCCAATTCTTTGCTACCATAAACAGAGCTGCTATGAATATTTTTGTACAAGTGATGTTTTTTACCCTTTTTCATGATCTCTTCAGGGTAAAGACCCAGTAGTGGTATTGCTGGATCAAAGGGTATGCACATTCTTCTTGCCCTTTGAATATAATTCCAAATTGCTCTCCAGAAAGATTGGATAAGTTCACAGCTCCCCCAACGATGTCCCAGAGGAAACCATATTATTTTTAAAGGAACTATAGACAATGAAAAAAGAAATTCATCAAATGTATATGGACTAAATGGCATTGTACTTAAACTCTTAAAAGAAGAACTACATGGATTACAAAAACACATTGAGAGCAACAAAATAATTGTTGGAAGACTTTAATATTTCTCTCACTGAGTTTAATTCCAAAGACTGATAAAATTAAAAATAGGCTCTAAATAATAAATAGATTAATGATAATATAAATTGCTATATAAATAATACCATTAAAGATATTTATAAAAATAATATAATGATATGTATTAAAATGAAGATTATATGATTAAATGACTAAATATTATATATACTATCAAATATTATATGATAATATATTATATATATTAAAGATACCATTTTTATTTTTAAACAATTATATTACTAATGACACATATTCTGTTCAATAAACCGAAATTTAGAAAAATTTCAAAATAGACAAAATGTATTCTGTTAAACTCCTTTTATGAGAAACATTTGTTTTGGCATATAAACCAGGGAGAGACAAAGAAGAGAAAGAAAATTATAGAGCCATTTCCTAATCAATATTGATAGAAAAATTTTAAATGAAATCTTGGCAAGGAGGATAGTTATATATCTGGAAAATATTTCACTGTAATCATAGTCATATGATCAAGTATGGCTATACAGCATGGTCTAATGAAGAGAGAGCAGACTTCAAATGAAGGATAGACCTGGATTCAAACTTGATTCTACACAGACCAACTGTATGATCCTGACAAGTCACTTAAACTATCAGTGCTCTAGGCTTCCCTCTAAGGATATAAATTGCAGAGAAAGTATTGACCTGCATTGGTAGAGGGAGTTTTTCTACTGACTATTTCTCCTGGACATTCCCTAACTAATAAAATCATAAGTCCAGGCCTTATTCCCATCCTTGTGCTGTTGGTAGAAGGTAAATATCCTGAGATCAGAGCTTACTTCATCTTTGTCTTTGTAACCCTATTACCTAATACAGTGACTGATTGGTAATTATTAGGCATTAAATAAAGGTCTGCTGATTGACTGAATGTTTGGTAGGAAGTTCTATGAGTGACAGGAACGATGTCATTTTTAATCTTTATGTCACCAACTCCTAGCACAGCATCTTGTACATAGAAAATAGACTTTTAATAATTGTTGGTTCTTAAAAATTGAAATACTTTAAAATTGGCACACTCAGTTTTTGTGTCTCTGAGCTATTGTGGAGAAGCATGTTGTGTACTTCAGAGCAAAACCACACATAAAAGAATCTCAAGGACACATTGGTTTTTTAAAAAACTCCACATAGATCTCATTAATGGTCATGGTTACAAAAGTGAAACTTTTAAATTCAATGAGATTAGTTTCTAGGGTAACTAGAATATTTTGGATAATGTCTCCAATTATAACTGTTTTAGAACCCCTTAAAAAGGGTGCAGTGCAAGGGATGATTTTTTAACATCGTTGTTAAGGCTTTCAGAGAAGATGGTTACACATTTTGCCACTGACAGGAGACAAAAATACAATTCTACAATACACCCTTTGGTCTTTCCTTTAGGGACAAAATCTTGACCTCACTGGACTATATATCTACCCCAGAATATCAATTTTTTTGTTCTACTTCCAGTCAGATCCAGATTAATAAGAATAGGATGTCCAGGGGCTTTTAGAAAAATGAGGAACAGGAAAATGGGTGCTCTGTGACTGTAAGATGAGCCATTGCAGCTGGTGAGAGACAAAATCCCCAGAAGGAGCTGATTTTTCCACCTTGGATGGCTGTCTCATGGAAAGACAAGTCTCAAAGCTATAGTTAGTCATCATGTGGAGTTAGTCTCATCACCCAGACCTTCACTCATCCCCCCAACCCCATTCCCCCATCCTCTAGGATGAATGTAATGAGCCAAAAAAAAATCATAAAAGTTGAGTTTAGGATCTTGTGACAGGAGCATCCTTGGTACCTTTCAGAATGATTCCATTTGTGCACTAATCTCCAAGTGTCATTGGCTTTTTTCATTTTGTTCCCATAAAAGACCAGGGTCAGCAATGAGCAAACTGTGAATCACCTCTTCAGAGGTAGTATTGACAGACATCTGATAGGATATTCTAGTAATCCAGAGATCTGGAACAGGAGATATTCTACTTACATTTCAATGCCTGCTGTGCTTGGAATCTTTGCCATTTAGAATCTCTGGTATCCTTAAAATCCTTAGTGTCCTTCAGGTATGGGAGCTAGATGGCACAGTGGATAGAATGTGGACTTGGAGTCCATTCATCTTCCTGAGTTAAATCTGATTTCAAACACTTACTAGCTGTGTGACCCTGGGCCAGTTACTTTGTTTGTCTCAGTTTCCTCAACTGTAAAATGAGCTGGAGAAGGAAATGGCAAATCATTTCAGTATCTTTACCAAGAAAGCCCCAAATGGGGTCATGAAGACTTGGACATGACTGAAATAATAGAACTTCATAATTTTCTTGGCAGAATTCAAATGAAGCAATGAACAACAGATCAAAGTAGGGCCATAGGCATCTCCAACAATCCCATCATTCTAGTATGCTTGCCAAGAAAACCCCAAATGAGGTCACAGAGAGTTGGAAATGCCTGAAAAACTTCAAAACTCATCTTAAATTCCACCTCCTGTATGAGACCTTTCCTGACCTCTCTAGTTGCTAGTGTCTCCTTTCCAAGATTAACTTGCATTAATTTTATATCAGCAAATAAACTAACAAGCATTTATTAAGTACCTACTACATAGACTGTGCTAGGTGTTGGAAATAAGGAATGTAACAATTCATTGAAGAGAATTTAACATGTACATATATAAACATAACAACAATAACCACTGCTGGGCTGTGGGGTGCTTTCCACTAAGGGCCCCTTCTCAGTTCTGTACATACACACTCATGCACCAATGGGATTCAGTCCTGGGGGAGCCTCTGTATTTAAAAGAAGTATCATGTTCTTTTTCTCACATTCTTTGGCTCATTATACCCCAGCCCTAGAATCCCAGGGGGAATGACTTAAGCTTTAGGTCTCGGTTCATGGCTCTGACTTTGTCAAAAGGAGGAAGTAGAAGGGTACTCAAAGTACAATATTAGGTGAATTGCTGGAGCCAGTTCCTATCTGTGAGAGCATATGGTTAAATTCTTAGTAAATTTTCATTTACAACTTGGAAATTAGCAAATGCTAAAAATCACAGTTTGATTGTTTTGTTTGTATTGTTTTGTTGATTGATTTAACTTGGGAAAGTGTTGGAGAAAATATTGATAATGAAGATTAAAAGGAGGTAGTCAAGGGCAAAGTGACTTGTCCAGGATCACATAGCTAGTAAGCATCCGAGGCTAAAATTGATGCCATTGCAATCTTTGAACCAGGGGATAGTATAGAACTACTGCTTGAGGAAGTGGGCTTTTTGACTTGCTGGACAACAGAGACAGCAGGAGAGTTAAAGGGAAGAGTCCATGATAGAGCTGGGAGAGAAGCAATCAATCAAAGAGAGGAGGCAGCCAAAAGGGTTGCGGCACTTGGCTAGGAATAGACAACAGGTGTTGATATGACTGGTGATTTCCCCCTGCTGGCCTCTCTATTGAAGGAACCCTGTAGAGGAATGTAGCTGACCTATTTCTTCCCCATAGGCTGTTGAAACTGGTAATGTCCTTCAAATCCCCTTCTTCTTTTTCTTTTCTTTTTATTCTTAAATATCCATGTTCTTTAAGCTTGTTGTAACTTCTGGCTTAATTAGACTTCTATTTTCCCTTGTATAAAATCCATGGTTAATAATGACTTTATTATAATTGTATGTCTGAGATTAGACCACTTGGACTGCTAGGTGGTTCAGTGGATAGTGTGTTGAGCTTGGATTCAGAAAACTCATCCTTGTGGATTCAAATACAGTCTCAGATACTGACTTTCTGTGTGCCCTGGGCAAGTTGCTTAACCCTGTTTGCCTCACATGAGCTGGAGAAGGAAATTGCAAACCACTTCAATCTTGGCCAAGGAAACCCCAAATGGGATCATGAAGAGTTAGACATGACTGAAATGACTGAAAATATTTAGTTCAGGCTGGGCAAAGGGACAAGGAGGATGCCAGTAGCTAGCAGGAAATTCACAGAATTTCAATAAGTAAGAAGTCTGACTCTGTACATTGGGGATTTTTCTACCTAGGGGCACAGTGAGCTATATGTGAAAGATTTTATGATTATGATTTTATTAATAATTTTTATCTTAATAACCTCTCCTAGATAACATGGAAAGTGATCCACATGGACCAAAGGTCATTTCCCCCCCCTAGACTAGCTCATTGTGGTATCTAAGTATGATGGCTCAGACCATGGAAATCTTAAGTTAGACTATCTAGTGTAAGGAGGGCAATTGGTTGGGCAAATACTACAAATCAGGACTTGGTCTGTTGTATTGTTGGTTGTCTGACTTAAGAAAGTGATGAAAAAATGTTAAAAATGCAGTTTAAACTTTTTTAGGTTTTTTTTTTTTTGTAAGGCAAATGGGGTTAAGTGGCTTGCCCAAGGCCACACAGCTAGGTAATTATTGTCTGAGACCGGATTTGAACCCAGGTACTCCTGACTCCAGGGCCGGTGCTTTATCCACTACACCACCTAGCTGCCCCAATGCAATTTAAATTTAAAAATTTGTCTTAGCAGTAAACATTTACAAGTGTATCTTGGGTAGAGGTGGGGATTAAAGGGATGGTTATTCCTTTAGGCTTTGCTCTGGAAAGAGAAAGACTTGGACTGAGAAGAATCTGTTCTTTCCTTTTTTTCAAATTGAGAGGGGGAGTTTAAAAAAAAAAGCTTAGCCAACTTTGCTCCCTAGCAACTACTATTGGATTATATTCATATAATATGTAAATATATATGTGTATATATATCTATATATCTATATATATATATATATATAATTTGCATAGGAGGAGCAAAGAGCAGTGAGGGGGAGTGGTAACTCCTTTCACAGAGCTATTGAATCCTTGACTCTTTTTTGCTCAGTGGACAATATTGGGATTGCTTCATCAGTGCAAGCCACTACTTTAATTATGAGCTCCTACTATCCCCGGAAGTTGTTAGAGAAGCTCCAGGGCAGACTGCATGTATAAATTCTCATTACTTCACTTGTAGGAGTTTGGATCTGGACCTATAATTTCTTGGTATAGGGAACTTTCAGATGAAGAAATTTCTTCTAGCAATGCAGATCAGCACCTGTTCAGCAGTTTACAGTTTTAGACCATTTCCAGAGGGCACAAGAGATTGTATTCTTTACCCAGAGTCATTCCACCACTTTGTGAGAGGCAGGTCTTGAGACCAGGTCTTCTTGGTTCTGATGCTTGATTTCTGCTCATTACACCATTCTGTCTCTTGCTACATGAGTACAAACAGGATAAATATAAAATAAGTACAAAGTAATGGGGAGAAAGGGCATAAACAATTGAGGGGGTAGGAAAATCTTGGGATAAAAGGTAGTATTAAACCTGCATCTTGGAGAGGGAAGAATTTAATATTAAGTGTTAAGTTAAAATTGATTGTTTTTGTTCTAGTGCTAGCATAAGATTTTATATTTATCTCTAATTTTATTTTAGATTATAACTTTTTGAGAAATTTTTGAGTCCTGAATTTTTCATTTGATATATTAGTTATCTCCACTTAGTTATATGTCATCTGCATATGTAATAAGTGGACATCTGTATTTGTATACAAGTCACAGATAAAATTGTAGAAGAGCATAAGGTTAAACACAAAAGCTTGTAGCACTAAATCAAGGTTGTCTTAAGTTGACTTCAAACCATAATTACTTCTCTTTAAAAAAATTATTTATTTAAGGCATTGGGGTTAAGTGACTTGTTCAAGGTCACACAGCCATAATTATTTCTCTTTAAGTTCATTTGACCAGTTCTGAATCCACCTGTCCTACTGTCTAGTCTGAGAGGGAACATAATATAAACCTTATTCATGTAGTTGGGGTAAGAAAGACCTGAATTCAAATTCGGTCTAAGAAACTTGAGACTAAGCTATGAGACTCTGATCAAGTCACCCTACCTGAGAGTAGAAATAAGTACTAGAATTGAACTAAAAGGTCCTAAGTTGGAATCCTGCTCTTGTCTTGTAAGCCTCCCTGCCCCCCCCCCCAATTAATACCTTGTGAGACTTCTGGGCAAATTATTTAACATCTTTGGACTTTGGTTTTCTCACCTGTAATATTGTTGTTCCTCCTCTGTTCCCAAAGATGACCGATGACATTGGAAAGGTGATGTCTTGACTTGCAAGTAAATTGTATTTAAATGAGGCAGAGTTGTGCAGAGCCATCAGTCTCACTCTCTCCTCTATTGTCATCAGAGTCCATTGGAAAGACACAGATCAGGATTGACTGGAGATGGCTCCAGATGCAGTGGGAGACTTTTTAAGCTAAGGTCTTTCCCAGGTCTCAGTTGTCTAAGCAATTCCCATTCAGTACTCAAAGTCTAGGTAAGAACTGAGGCAAAAGATTCCCTAATTTGCTTTCACAAAATAATCATTCTGGGAGGTGAAGAACAGAAGCAATTTCTATCTATACCCACTCTGAACCATCAAAACCCAAAAAATGAACCATCTGCAATATAAGGAAGTTGGAACAGATAGAGTTCAATGTCACTTCTAGCTCTATGATTCCATGAGTTTCTCTCAGCCTCAATTTCTACCTCTTTAAAAATGGGACTAATAATATCAGCATGCACTTACCTCACATTATTATTTTTTTTTGCAAGGCAAGTGGGGTTAAGTGGCTTGCCCAAGGCCACACAGCTAGGTAACTATTAAGTGTCTGACACCAGATTTGAACCCAGGTACTCCTGACTCCAGGGCTGGTGCTTTGTCACCTAGCCACCCCTTACCTCACACTATTGTTGAAAGCTATATATATGTATATATATATATATTCATATATATATAGATAGATAGATAGAAAGATAGCTATATAGATTGTTGAAAGCTATATATATATATATAACTATATGTCAGTATGTTTATTGGTAAATAGATATAGATATGGCTACATATATATGGATTTATAGAAGAGCTACATATAAATGTCAGTTTTTATCATAACTAACTCTTTCCCATCTTATTTATAAGAATAAAATTAGAACTTTGTTAAATGTTATGCTAAAATCTAGACAAATGACATACACAACTTGTTGTGATGCACTTGAAAAACATGAAAAAATGTTGTAGAGAATTCCAATTCCAATCCAGTTTGTCCATGCTTCAGAGAGGGCACATAGAGAAAAACCTTATTCATGTGGTTATTATGAAAGAAAATCAAGCAATTAAGATTTTTTTTTAGGTTTTTGCAAAGCAAATGGAGTTAAGTGGCTTGCCCAAGGCCACACAGCTAGGTAATTATTAAGTGTCTGAGGCTGGATTTGAACTTAGTTACTCCTGACTCCAGGGCCGGTGCTCTATCCACTGTGCCACCTAGCCACCCCAATTAAGATGTTTTTGAGCATTAAAAAGTACTCATGGAGGGGAGACCCTATAAATATGATCAGTATAATAACTAATTCACATATCATTCAAGTTTTCCTACCTATCCTAGAGGAAACTCTAGAAATGTGATCAGTGTGGCAGAGGCTTTATTCAGAGAATAGCTCTGCATCTTCCTAAGATGTCAGGAGAAAAAAAAGAAACTCTATATGTGGTGAGTGTGGGAAAGAATTCAGTCAGAACTCATATTTTTAATAGGCATCAGAAAACACTGTCAAAAAAAGGGAAATGAGATTAAACTCACGTGATTTATTCTTGATGAAGCCGTACTTCCATTTGGTGATCACCACTTCCTTTCTAACCATTTCATTAATATTACATTCTAGAATGTCATCAGAAATGAAGTCAAGCTCTTAGCCTACAAGTTGCACACTCTACTTCCTTCCTTGAAAAGAAATTGAAATATCTGTCCTTCTTTAGTTTTATGACACCTCTTTAGTTTTTCATCATCTTTCAAACAGTGGCTAAACCATCACACCTGCCAGTTTTTTTTAATATTTGAGATTTAAGGTAGTTCATCTGGGTCTTGGAACATCAGCTTGCTTTAAAGGTATAGCTGGAGATTCTCTTACTATTTTCCTAATTATTTTTGGTTTCCATTCCTAATTAGTATTTTTATTATATAAATGATTATTCATTTTTTATTATTAAGTTTTTATTATTTATTATTCTTTACAAATTTTATCATTATTTTTGTTCTGATCTTTCCTGTCTAAAGATCAATCTGATCTTTAGCAGTGGAAAAAAAGGCAAAATGAAATTGAACAGCTCTGCCTTATCTCCATTATCTCTTATCATAATTTTTCTATTTTTCTCCCAATAGAATTTTTTTCAGTTTAAATTTTATTTTTATTTATCATATTTATTTTATTAGTAAAGTTTATTTTTATAAGCATTTTTATCTTTTCTCACTTATCCCAGATTGAACTATAATTTTAAAAAAAGAAAACCCTGCTAACAAAGATATATTGTCCAGCAAAGCAAATTCTACATTAGCCATGTTTAAAAATATATCTCATACTTCTTTTTGATATTAACTTTCTTAGCAGAAGGTGGGTGGCATGTTTTATTTTTGGTCTTGTGGAATCATGCTTTGTATCACTGTATTGATAAGAGTTCTAAAGTCATTCAACAATTTGTTTTCTTTATAATGTTGTTGACATTGTAATACAGTTTTCTCCCAATTAGGCTCACTTTGCTTTGTACCAGGTAATGGAGATCTTCCTCTGAAATTGTTCATTTTGTCATTTCTTATGGCACAACAATATTGGCCAATAGGTGGGTTTTGTTTTGTTTTGTTTTGTGGGTTTGAAGTTTCCAGTTTTCTCCCCTAATATGGCAAAAAAGCAACAAATCCCCACCCTTTTTTGGTTGTATGGGTTCATTACAAACTTCAGTGCTGACACTATTCTTTCAGGTTCATGACACAATTACAAAAAAAGTTCTTATTTTTTATTGCTATCTTTTGTTTTGTCACTTTCTATTCTGAAAACATTCCTCCCATTCCTCTAAAAACTAACCATTGAAACAAAGATTTAAAAAGACAGGAAAAAAATCAATTCAACAAAACCATTCAATTATTTTTGGCAGAACATATACTAGTTCCTGCCCATAATCCTCCAACCTCTGCAGAGACCTAAGATGGATACCCTTCATCAATTCTTCTCCATACTTCGGCATCATAATTACCTAGCATTCCATTTCAATGTTTTGGGCTTTCTATTTACATTGTTGCTGTCTTTGTGTGTACATGCCACCTACTTTCTGCCTAATTCTGCTTCCTTCATTCTGTACATATTTATGGAAGTCTTCCCATTTTAAAAAATGATTTTCTATAATACCCTTAACTTGAGAGACAGCTTCAATCCCAGGAAGAACTAGTTTGAGTCCTGGCTCTGTCACCTTAGAAAAGTCACTTAAAGTTTTCAGTGTTCTAGGTCAGTATAGTCAAATTCAAATAGAAACACAGGAGCTTCAAATTGTATTGACATAGAAAACCACATAGTAACATTATCTATGCTTTATTGTAATATTATTTATTTTCTTAAATGTTTCCCAATTACATTTCAGTTTGGTTTGGATTGTACTCAGGCTTGCAAAGCCTGGATGTGTTTAACATTTCTGCTCTAGGAAACAGATTAAATTTCAGAGAAGGTGCTGACCTGAGTTAGTAGAGGTAATTTCCTCATCCAAGAGTTCCTAAATTAAATCAAATATCCACTCCCTATTCTGATTGTGAATTTAACATTGGCATGACTAGGTCATCTATGGGAGGCACCCATAAGGGTGGAGAACCTAACTTTGGGAGATGTTGGCATGCTCCTACCACAGGAGTGCAAATATCCTCTTTCCATTGGCTGTATAGCAGAAATAGATTGTACCTTTTAAGAAATTAAATTTAGGTACAGATGACAGAGTCCCCAGACCTGGACCCTCTAGCTATGGCAGCCTTTGAAATGGGATTCTAGGAGAGATGATGCTGGAAGCCAAATAGGTAAACTGAAAAGCCAGGATACCAGAACACAATGCCAAAGGACTTTGGTCTTGGAACTTGATGAAACTATGTTATATAGGAACTGACTGAAGCTGTGAATCTGACTCTCCTCACCTTTCCAGAGACTAAGATGTTATATGGGGGATTATACCTCCATGTATTAGAGAGGGTTATATGTATGGTTTGTTCTTGATATACCTTTGAAGTAAATACTTTTGCAAAAGCTAATCTGATTGTTTAATGGCTAAATAGAACTGGGTTGGAGGTGGTTCTAGAATTGAGGAAACATCTTATTATTCAATCATTTCAGTCATGTCCATTTTCAGATCTCATTTGAGTTTTCTTGGCAAAGATACCAGAGTGACTTGGCAGTTCCTACTTTAGTTCATTTTGCCGACCAGGAAACTAAGGGTAAGTGACTTGCCCAAGGTCACACAGCTAGTAAGTATGTGAGACGGAATTTGAATTTGAGTCTTCCTAATTCCTGGCCTGGTGTTCTGTCTATGTACCATCTAGCTAGCTGCCCCATGGAAAAGACTAGATGCTCACAAACTCCTTTAAGGACGGGAGAAAATGTAATAAAATTGGCTCTTAGGGGGAAGGGTAAATTTTACATATA
The DNA here is from genome assembly GCF_037893015.1 of Macrotis lagotis. Taxonomy (NCBI): domain Eukaryota; kingdom Metazoa; phylum Chordata; class Mammalia; order Peramelemorphia; family Peramelidae; genus Macrotis; species Macrotis lagotis. The sequence goes on along the minus strand of NC_133661.1, from coordinate 249,197,795 downwards.
GAAGAAGTATATATTTATGTAAGTATATAGTATTTATTAAGTCACATATATAATTTGTGCATATAATTAAACATGTATACATATATAATAATTATATATGATATATGTGTACATATAATCTTTTCTATTTGGTTCATGTCTCTTCTTTACTTTTACTTTTTTTTCTGTTCCTTTTCAAAAACTATTTTTGGATGTACTTTTTTCTTGAATATCTGTCACTGACCCACTAACCTACTTCCTGTCCACCAATGTTCAAGTCAAAGCTCTCCCTTGAAACACATACGTGTGTAGTCCAGCAAACTAAATCATTACATTGACTATGTCTGCTTATTTCATTCTAAAACTCTTCTCCATCACCTTTTTGTCAAATGGTAGGTGGCATGTTTCCTAATCAGTATTTTGAAGTTAACTATTGTTCTCTCCTTTGATCAGAGTTCTGAGGTCTTTCAAAGTTGTTTTTCTACAAATTGTGATTGTTTTCATCTTACAAGTTGTGCTATCAGGTTTCTCTAAAGTCTTCTTATTCATTACTGGCACTAGGAGTATGAGAAATAGTTGATTATATTCATTTACCAGAATATTCTGAGTTGTTCTCCAAAGGCATTCTGTTCCTGTGTATTCATTCTCCATTACCTAACCTTGCTTTCTATTCTTCTAAGGCAGCCAATGAGTTCAATGAGTACATTGGTATTGTTAACAGGTATGGAGTGCCTAGGTCTCAGATGACTAGTAAGAAGAGAGCTGTTAATTCTAATGGTAAGTAGAGATGTAAAAATAGTGTAGTCCTGGGGCTGACCAGTAGGAAATTGAAAAATTTTCAGTGTGAACATTTACACCTTTAGAAATGCTACCAGAGTTCGATTTCATTGTTTTGCTGATTGTCTAGACTTAAAATGTTGGAGAAAATGTTAACTTTGCAGATTAACCTAAAAAGTGTGTTAAATGCATTCCCATCCCCTAACCCAAGTTAGTTATTAAACATTTCCTAGTATACCCCTATGAGAAAAGTATTGTCAGTATCCCCATTATAGATGAGAAAACTAATTCTGAGAGAGACTAAGTGGCATGCCAGACTCAGGTTTGTCGCATTCTTTTTATTTTCCACTACTATTGTCCAAGGACTTGGGTCTCTTTCCTAAGACTTACACGGTTGTTGTGAGGATCAAATGGGACAGCATATATAAAGGACTATCTTTATAAAAGGTGTTACTCCTACTACCACTATTACTACCACTATCACCACCACCACCACCAATCACCACCAGCATCACTACTACTGCTACCACAACTACTCCTCCTTTTCTCCCTCCAACTACAACTATAAATGCTACAACCACTACAACCACTACTCCCACTACTAGCACTACCTCCATTACCATTCTCCAACACATACCCTTGCTTACTTATCTTTTCAAGATCTAAGAAGGTCAATGAGTTTTCCATGCATTGACATAACTAATGGATATGGGCCTCCTGATTCTCAGATGGACAGTGGAGAAAGGTGTTAATCCCAGTTGGAAATAAGAGTATAAAAATAGTGATGTCCTGGAGCTGAGCAGTAATAATAGACTGTTCAACAGACATTTTCAATGTGAATATTTACACCTTGCTGAGCTTTCTTCTTGTTCTTGTTGCTACTGCTTTTATTATTATTATTACTACTACTACCACCATCACTACCATATTTCCCTTAAAAATGAGTTATTTTTTCTATTGCTGCTGCTATTATTATTATTATTATTATTATTATTATTATTACTACTACTACTACTACCACTACCATCACTACCATTACCACTGTATTTCCCTTAAAATGAGTATTATTTTTCCCCACAAAGACATTAGGGCTTATTTTCAGAAAATGTCTATAGATAGGCATCATTTCTGAGGGAATCATTATTTGATCTGTTCTTTCTGCAAGGAGGTTCTTCATGTCTTTAATGTTGTCAGTGCTGACTGAATCCCAGACTAGCAGACTCTTTGACCACTTTGCAAAATGAGTGGCAGCTTTAAATTGACCACTTCCTTAAAACTGCTTGTGGGCAACAGTCTTTTACGGTTTCAAGAACATAAATGCCTGAAACACGTCCAATCTTATCTTTCTTGCCCATAGTGATAATTAGAAATAGGGCTTTCTTTCCACCCAGATGTTATCAAGTCCACATATTATTCGTGCATTGTGTTTGTGCTCCAATTGGTCATTTGGCAATAAGTTTCAAGTTATTTGGTTATGTAGGTATTTACCTCTTGTCCAAAGTGCCCACCTGGGTATTTACAAAGAATTATAATTTTTATTTTCATTTATTTCAAGTATTAATATCAATAATAGTACTTAAATTTAATTTTATATTAATATTTTTATTTTATAATTAAAAATGTCCATAGTGTTTTTCAAAGGGCATTGCTAAATGTATCTGTCTGATTGATGATCTTAACTGGGGCTCTATATTTTGAGCATCCTGAAAAAAATCATGCTAGGGTTTATTTTCAGGGGAATATGGTTCTGTTTCTACTGCTGTTGTTGCTGCTATTGCTTCAACTACTACAACACCATACCATCTAAGTTGGAACTCTAGTTGTGGAAGTCTCAGTCAACCTCAGTGGAACTGATTGATTTCCATGGCACACAGGTGAGGTCCCATCCATAGATGACAAATGTAAACTCTACTTCACCCTCCATATAGCTGCTAAAGTAATTTCCCTTAAGTACAGATTTGACCATATTTCACTTCCATAATAAATAAACTATTGCTTCTAGGATAAAATACCAATTCCTCCTTTTGCCATTTTAAATTTCTTTTATAACTTGGCCTCAAAACTATCTTTACAGCCTCATTTATATTACTACTTCTTACACTCTAATAACCATCCAAATTGGTTATTGTAATAGCCTGCTTGTGATTGGTATACCTATGCCTCAAGTCTCTCCTCACTCCAGACCATCTTCCAATCACATGTCTTCTGAAAGTCAAAATCTGACCATATTACCTATCTTATTCAATAAACTCTGATACTTCTAGAATCTGATGTAGTGACTCTGATACTTCTAGAATCAAATGTAGAATCCTTTCATAACTTTCTCAGTTCCCATCCAGTTCTGTCTTCTTATACCTTATATTCATAACCCCACATATTTTTCAATCAAGTGACTTTGACCTCTTTGCTATTCCTCAAACAAGATACTGTCTTCCAACTTCATATATTTTCACTGCTTGGAGTATATGGGGTCAGTGAGTTATGGGTAAGTATAAGCATGTGAAGATTTTCCCTGGTAAAATGAACAATTTGTTCATTAACCATGAAGGCAGTTGAAACAGGCATTGTGGTGCACTGAGAGCTTGATCAGTCAACACAGATAAGGTCATTTACTGCAAACTGGACCATTTCCAGTCATCTTGACTTTGGTCTTGCCATTGAAGACTCTGAAAGAGTGAGGCTCATGAATTTATGCAATTCTGCCTCACTTAAATCTAATGCATTTGCAAGTCAAGATATGCCCCCATGATGCCACTGGTCCTCTTAAGAAGGATGAACAACAATTTTTATTGGATATCCCCTGTGTCTGGAATGCTCTCCCTCCTCATCTCTGCTACTGACTTTCCTGTCTTCTTTCAAGTCCCAGCTAAAATCTCACCTTCTACAAGAAGCCTTTTATGAACCTCCTTAATTATAGTGCCTTCACTTTATCAAAGATATCCAATTTGTACTAAATGTAGCTTGTTTGTACAGAGTTGTTTGCAGGTTGTCTCGCCTATTAGACTGTGAACTGGTACTTGAGAACTGGTACTATCTTTTACCTTTCTTTTATTCTCAATGCTTAACACAGTGTCTGACATACAGCAGTCACTAAATAAATGTTTATCAACTGATTTCTTTTCCCCACCCCCATACTTGGCCCTTCATCCTTGGTCTCCATGTTTTTGTAATGACCATGTCTGATGGCTAGAAAGCAGTACCTCCTTATTTCTGTCCTTTAGAACCCCCCCACCTTCCTTCAAATCCCAGATTAAACCTCATATCTTTCATAAGACTTTTTAAAAATCTCCTTAGTTGGGATAGTGCCTTCTCTTTATATCTGTATTTACTTGATATCAATGAACGAATGAATTAATCTATAAGAGTTTACTATCTTGCAGGAACTATGTTAGGTACTCCCAGTACAAAGAATGAAACAATCCCTTCTCTAAATGAGCTTGCATTCCATTGGAGAACACAATCTGTACACACACACACACACACACACACACCTACAACAAGCATTAAAATGTATAGAGTAGAGTAGGAAAGTGCAGTAGCTTCACCAACTCTATTCAGGATTTATGCAAAAAGTTGATTCCAATCATTCCTGGGGAAGCTTGACCCTCCAAAAGAGAAATCAGACTCTTTCACTTACATTTTTTTTTTGTTTCTCTGGGGAACCCTGGGGACAAATTATTTAAACCTTAGATTTTTGATTCATGTCTAAGTTTTACCCAAAGGGAAAAATAAAAGATATTTAATGTAGAATATAAATCAGATATGGGACAAATATTTATTCCCTAAGCCCAAAAGAAATGCATACATAAAAGACTTAGTGCATATTTACAAAATAACCTAAAATCAGAATCTAATAACTTCACTTGGAGTCCAAAGATACAGCTACCCCTTAGGTAAATGCAGCTAAAGTCTCACCTTCCCCACCTAGCTCCATATGGAAACACATCTGGTGAGCAGGATAGGGTACAGTGACTTCTGTGATCCTGGGACATTTGCCAAGTCTGAAAAGCCCCAACTCCATGTGGGTGTGACTATTATGCTCTCACATGACTAGGAAACCATGTCGATATGGGACCAAAGGTCCCCAGAATGATGCTACTTGTGCCTTAGCGCCTGGGCCAATCAGGTTACAAGGACAGCTTTGTTGCATTTTAAGGGAAAATTTTAACTTATTCACTTGGTGGTGGAAAGAGGGGGGATCCCTGTTACATATTGGTCCTATTACAATGATAATAGGTAGCTTGGTGGTGCCTGCAGTCAGAAAAATATGAATTCAAATGCTACTTCAGACACTGACTTATTATATAACCCTGGGGCAAGTCACTAGAACTCCATCTGCCTCAGATTCCTCACCTGTAAAATGGAGATATAATATAAAATGGAGATATAACTGCTTAGGGTTGTTGTGATGATCAAATGAGATAAAATTTAAGAGTTCAGCATGGTGCCTGGCTTGTAGTAGTAGACTAATAGTAATAATAGTAATAAATGGTATTATTTCTTTTTAGTAATAAATGGTATGCTTCTTTCCTTCCCTGATAAGGAACTTCCTTAGTTGCCAGTAAGCACCACTTAATGGATTCAGGATCTTTGATCTTCTCAAATTGTGTTTCAAAGCCTGAAAAGGTTTGCCTTGAAGTTGGTGCTCAGTCACCTACCTAGCAAATTAAAGGAAAGGCAAATAGAAAAGGTAATAAGGGGCCCTGGCAAGAACTTAACCAGTGTTTTCCTCTTTGGCCTGAAGAGCTGGGACAAAAAAGATTACTCAGTCTCTTCTGTTAAACCAAAACAGCAATGCCTTTTAAGTCAATAAATATATTTTTAGATTCATATTGATCACGTTGTGAGAGAAGAATCAAATCAAAACAGAAAAAAGAAAACATTAGAGAAAAAATGACAATATAAGACAATTTTTAAAAATTGAAGATAATAAAGCTTTGGTCTTCATTTATACTCTACAGTTCCTTCTGGATATGAATGATATTTTCCAACTCAAGGCTTTCAAAAATCAAGTCAATAACTATTTAAGTGCCTAGGGACCATCTCTAGTCATTCTGATCTATGTCTAACCACTGGACCCAGATGTCTCTGGAGGACAAAGTGAGGCTGGTGACTTTGCCCATGATGAACCTTCCTTCACCTAAATCCAATTTACTTGCCAGTTATGGCATTACCTTTCTGATATTATAGTCCTCTTCAAGAATGAAGGACAAATAACACTTTACATATCTGGGTGCTTAATAAATTAAGTGAATTAACTAATCAATCCTTAGAGCTAAAAGTGACTTTCTAAGGTCATTTAGTTCAAAAATTAATTTTTGTGAATCCCCAAATTCTTGTATTTGATCACAGCTTTTATTATTTCATTTTCCTTCTGTCTTATGACCCCTATGTCTATTTATCATCCTCATTGTGATCTTTAATCTTTCCATCCCTCAGTACTTTCCCCTGATGGAAGATCAATGAAAATTTATGGAGTTGTAAAATGGAAGGTTTTTTAGGAAGAACAGCAAGGAGGTTAGAATCTCTGGAGCATAGATTATGTGGAGAGAAGAAGGGCCAGTTCATTTAGCATTTTAAAAAATCCTTTCAATATTAGGTCATTGAATGACCTGAAGAATCCTGGAAGATTATCATCCCCAAAGATCCAAGCACTGAATCATCACATCCCTGGAATCCTCTGGAAGTTTCTAGGGGATTTGGGTATGCATATTCCCTAGGATTACCCCTATTATAGGCCAATTCAAACTTCATTCTATTTTTTCCATATATATTTCTATATATTTCCATATATTTTCTATATATTTCTTTCCTTGAAGTTAAGATTTTGCATTTTATTACCTTCAGTATTATTTGCTCTTTTAGAAACTTATAGAATGTTGTTGTAGTTTAGTTATTTTCAGTCAAGTCCAACTCTTTATAACCCCATTTGGGTTTTCTTGCAAAGAAACTATAGTGATTTGTCATTTCTTCCCCAGTTCATTTAACAGATAAAGAAGCTTAAGTGACTTGTCCAAGGTCACACAGAAGTAAGTATCTGAGGCTGGGTTTGATGTTAGATTCTCCTGACTCCAGTTCTGGTGCTTTTATCTACTGCATCACCTCACTGCTCAGCTTTGGTACTATAGCATGGTGATATCTGGAGAACAAGATAAGAAGTATAGACTGAATGATAAAACAGGCAGGTAGTTATAGCTGGTCAAAAACAATCATACTCCAAAATAAGTACCAACTTGGATGAAACTTTTCATAGTGTTCTAACCTTTACCCTATTCTGTATACTAATACTACAAGAATTGATTTTAGAGGCCACCCAATCATTCTCTATCCCCCTGAATTTTCCCTACCCTGAAACCACCTGTGTGTATGTTTTGTTTTTACTACCCCAAAATGCTTTTGCCTCTCCTCATCCAGATTCTACCAATTATTTATTCCCTCATTTTCCCCTAAGTGATATTATCTTTCTTTTTAAACTTTCCCTGTCTTCTGACTTTACATCAAGGGCAGCACTAGTCTCCTAGGACCATCCCACCATACCTAATCTGTTGTCGTCTTATAGATTTCACTTCTCCAATAGGCCTCCTCTTCTTTGATATTGCCCCAACTTCAGTTCAAGTCCTCATCTCCTCAGACCTGGACAGCTGAAATAGCCTTTTGGTAGGTCTGCCTGTCAAATCTCTCCTCACTTCAAACACCAAAGTGATTTTTCTGAAATTATGGTTTGGACCTTCTCCCTCCCTTATTTAATAAACTGCAATAGCTCCCTCTTGCCTCCAGGATCAAATACAAAATGCTCTGTTTGGCATTGAAAACGCTTCATAACCTAACCTTCTCCTACCTTTCAAATCTTCTAAAACCTTATTCCCCTACACCTATTCCTTGTTTCAAAGACACTGATCTTGTTGTTGAGGCAGAGGAGGTGAAGTTATTCCTCACCTCTGATTGTGAAATCCCTCACAAAATGCCCAGTTTCTGAGGGATTTTGCAGAGGTGAGGCATAGCTCTGCCTCCCCTGCCTCACCTCATCCTATATCCCTGTGAAAAAGTTGCTCCCATGCCTGGAACTCTCTCCTTCCTCATCTCTGACTGCTGGCACCCCGGTTTCCTTTAAGTCCTCACTAAAAGTCCATCTTCTCCAGGAAACCTTTCCCTCTCTCCTCTCTTAATTATTTCCTATTCAGTTTGAATGAAGCTTGTTTGTGCATATTTGTTTGCTTGTTGTCTCCTCGATTAGATTGTGACTGAAATAACTGAGCAACCAAAAAAAAAATCTGTTTTGAATATTGACTTGGATAAGGTTTGAACTCAGTGCTAGAAGGATCATCTAGCTCAATATGCAGCTCCAACACGCATTTTTATGAATGGGGACAAAGGTCCAGAGAAGGAAAGGATTTACCTAAGTTCATATAAATATGAGGCAGACCAGGATTTGGAGAGACAAATGGGATGGTGGAAAGAATACTGAACTGGAAATTTCAGGACCTAGGTTCTAATTCTGCCTGACTTGCATTCCCTGTATGACCTTGAGTAAGTCCTTTAACCAGTTCAGACCTCAGTTTCATCTTCTGTAAAATGAGAGAGCTGGGCAAGATAGAAGTCTAACATTCCATTAGACTATGAGTTCAATGAGAGCAGGGACTAACTTTTGCCTTTCTTTGTTTTTCTTGTAATAACATAGTCTCTCTTTTTCTGCATACTTTTTTGGTATTCTTGGGTGATGTAGTTTTTATGAATTACCTTGATGACCTATTGGGATTATTTTCCCCCTCAAAAATGATTCTCCCCCAAGGAAAAGATGGGATTGGGTCTTTCTTTCGTTTTCCCAAAGGGTCTCTCACACAAACTAGATGCTCTTGTAACTCTTGGTGGGGTTGAAATCAGATACATAGACCTCTCTTATCTGATTTCTTTAGATCTGCTTTACAAATCTTAGAGAACTGTAGAATTGTGAGTCATTATTATTAGAATTATTAGAATCAGGCTGAGGTCTTTGAGTAAGGCTTTCACAAACTGTCATGGTCAGGAGGGAGAAGGATCCCTTGGCTTTATCACAGATGACTAATGCTGAAGTTTTACTGCCTGAATATCAGTCCTTGCAGATTTATGAAAAAGTTAGAAATCAAAATGGGGAAGTCTTCCCTCTGCTCCTTCCTTTTCCTCTCCCCTCCTCTTCATTTTTCTTTCCACACTCTTCTTCTCTGCCCTTCCTTCCACTCCTCATCATTCCCTCTCCTTCTTTCCCCTTCCGACTCTCCCCCTCTTCATACTAGGGAACACAGTCCCAGATTCAGCATATTCCCAGGCTGTAGAGGGCTTCCTTAGGCAGGTTTCACTGGCCCTGAAGTCCAAGATACTTTTCCTTATTTAGTTAGTCCCCATATTAACTCCATTTAGGGTTTTCTCATTGGTACTACAATTATCTTTTTCAAATCACCTCCTCTGAGATCTAGAAATTCATCATAAATTTTTTTGTCCCTCCCTTCATACCAGTAAAGAAGTCTAAATTTTTTTTTATGAGATCTTTACAGTATCTTATTGTAAAATTTGGCTTAAGTATTTGATGGTTGGATCTGAGCTGTCTGCTGGCCTTCATGTAGAGAAACTCCCTCAAAATTCCCATTTAATATCTTATGCTGACCCACAAAATATCAGTAGGGAAAGTTGTGATATAATATGTAGTGTGGAGAAAAGTTCAATAAATTTTTAAAAAGTCATGTAGCAGGGTGGCTAGGTGGTGTAGTGGGATACAGCACTGGCCCTGGAGTCAGGAGTACCTGAATTCAGATGTGGCCTCAGATACTTAATAATTACTTAGCTGTGTGGCCTTGGGCAAGTCACCTAACCCCATTGCCTTGCCCCCCCCCCAAAAAAAGTCATGTAGCACAGCCAAATGACCTGATGGTAAAGTTTCATCATCTTTATGTTTTGTTTTCTATGTTGTGTATAAATAAGTCTTTGAGAATGATTTGCAAGATTCATTTTTATTAGACTGATATTGCAGAAGCTCCTGAAGCCTGGGCAATGTTCATTGGCTTTTTTAAGAAAAAATCTTTGCTGATTCAACCATTCTGGAGAGCAATTTGGAACTATATCTAAAGGTCTATAAAACCATACCTATCCCTTGACTTAGCAATACCACTAACGAAGTCTGTATCCCAAAGAAATCTTTTTTTTTAAATGAAAATAACACATATTCAAAAATATTTATAGTAGCTCTTGTTGTGGTGGCCAAGAATTTAAAATTAAGGGGATGCCCATCAAATGGGGAATATAATAGTGATGGAATATTATTGTGTGATAATAAATGAGGAGTAAGTTGCTCTCAGAAAAAAACTGGACTTATATGAACTGATCCAAAGTGAAATAAGAAGAACCAGAAGAACGTGGTACACATCATCAATTTTGAAGATGATCAATTGTGAATGATTTAGTTATCCTCAGCAATTAATGATGCAAAACAACTCTGAAGGACTTAAGATGAAAAATACTGTCTAATCCCTGAGAAAGAACTGATGGAGTCTGAATATAGACCCAAGAATACTTTTTTAAAAACTTATTTTTCTTGGCTTTTTATTTTGGTCTATGTTTTCTTTACAACATGACTAATATGGAAATATGTTTTGCATGACTACACATGTATAACCCATATTAAATTACTTGCCTTCTCAATGAGGGGAATAGGGAGAAATAGAAAGAATTTGGAACTCAATTTTAAAAATGAATGTTGAGCATTGTTTTTATATATAATTGGGGAAAAATAAAACACTAAAAAAAATGGAAAAAATCTATTTATAGATACTTTTTGGTTTTAGTCATATTCCTTTCCAAATATATCCTTTCCCCTTATTCTAACCAATCCTTGTAAATTTTTTTTAAAAGAGAAAAAACAGTTTAGCAAAGTACCAACTATATCTGACATAGAATATTTCACATTCATTATCCTCCACTTTTGCAAAGAAGACATCCTAGATTTAAAACTGGATCATTCCTTAATTAACCTTGGGGACTAAATATCTCTCTGACCCTCCCATTTTATAGAGGAAGATCTATTTTTTTCAACCCTTCTTTGGGACCAAGTTTGGTTTTTCTTTATAAGTAGCCAGCATGCAAGTTCTTTTTGTTCCATTAGATTGTAAGCTCCTTGAGGGAGTCTATTTTAATATCCCCAACATACTGCTCAGTAGCTTAAAAATGTCTATTGATATTTACAAATTAATCTATCTATCTCTCTATATATAGATTGATCTATAATATATATATATATATATATATTGATTATTGATTGATCTGTTGATTCTTTCCATTTACATTACTATGATCATTGTGCACATTGTTTTCTTGGTTCTACTTGCTTTATCCAGTTCTTAGGATTTAGTCCAGCTCCCTCATTTTATAGAAAGTCATTTTCAGTTATATCTGACTTTTTGTGATCTGGGGGAGAGGAGGGCTGAAGGGGGGGGGGCTTGTAAAAATTATACATCTTTGTTTCCTGAACTGCTAATAAAAATCTTATTTTTAGAAAAAAACTTAATAAAATCAACTTGAAAGAGAAGAGATGTTTATCAGTTGGAAACTGGATAAGAGAAATTGTAATACATAAATGTAATTGAACCTTAAGAAGTAATGAATATTAAGAATTCAGAGCAGGAGAGAAAGACTCTTGTTTTCTGACACTTATTTGTGGCAAGTAACCCCCCCCCCCCCCACCACCACCACAGCATAACTGGCCAAAGGTCAAGAAGACCTACATTCCCATCCCGGCTTAGGTCACTTCTAGTTTTTTGATCCTGAGCAAGTAACTAGTCTGTATTAGTTTTCTCATTTGGGAAATGGGGATAATAGCAACCACCTCCCAGGATTATTGTGAGATTCAAATGAGATAATAATTATAAAATGTTTAGCACAATATTATGGAAATGTTAGCTATTATTAGGATGATTATTAGTTATTTCTTAACTCTAATATTAGACAAATCACCTCACTTCCCTGAGTCAAGTTTTTTTGTAAAATGGGTGAATATGAGGGGTGGTTATGTGGCACAGTGGATAAAGCACCAGCCCTGGAGTCAGGAGTACCTGAGTTCAAATCCAGACTCAGACACTTAATAATTATCTAGCTGTGTGGCCTTGGGCAAGCCACTTAACCCCATTTGCCTTGCAAAAACCTAAAAAAAAATGGGTGAATATGGGATAGCTAGGTGGTGCAGTAGATAGAGTACCAGTCCTGGAGTCAGGAGGACCTGATTTAAATCTGTCCTCAGGCACTTAATACTTGCTTAGCTATGTGATCTTGGGCAAGTCATTTAACCCCATTACCTTGTAAAAAAATCCAAAAAATAAAAAAAATAAAAATGGGTAAATGGGTGACATGGTGAATCTGTGATAAATAAATTCATATCATAATCCAATCATATAAGCCAGGTCTAGAGTCAGGAAGACTCCTATTCATGAATTCAAATCCAGCCTCAGATATTTACTAGCTGTGTGACCCTGGGCAAAATCCCCTGTTTGCCTTAGTTTCCTCATCTGTAGAATGAGCTGGAGAGGGAAATGACAAGTCACTCCAGTTGCCAAGAAAACCTCAAATGGGTCTATGAAGAGTCAGACACAACTGAAATAATCCAACAAAAAGAAACTAAATGGGGATAATAATAATAGGAGCGACTTTTCAAGGTAGTTTGTAAGGATCAAAAGAGTTAATAATTGTAATTTGTTTTGTTTTTGCAAGGCAATGGAGTTAACTGACTTCCCCAAGGTCACAGAGCTAGGTAAATAATGAAAATTACTTAACATAGTACCTGGCACATGAAATATTAAATATTAATTATTATTAATAATAATTATTATAAGTTTTCTTATCTCAGAAAATACTGGTATAGCACAGAGTTGTAAGAACTGGAGAGAAAGCATTCCTGATTGATTTTAAGAAGGAAGAAGGATAGAACAAGGAACCAGGTCTCCCAAATATCTCAATGAAAAATATTGTGCCGATCTCCTTATTATTTAGTAAGCTATGTAGTATAGACTGTTTAATAAAAGATTGTTGTTAGTATGTGTGGCATGGATAGACAGGATCTAAGATACAGCCTATCTCTTTCTAAGGGAGACTGCAATGGTCAGTTTTGTCCAGAGTAGGAGGAAAGCCAAGAAGAGGTGTTCTAGGCAAACAGAGGGCAATTAGCAGGATCCAGGGTCTCCAGGGGGTGGTTGAGGTTAGTTAGAATCTATGAGGCACAGTAGATAGAGCACTGGACCTGAAGTTAGGAAGACCAGAATTCAAATACAGCTTCAGACATTTACTAGTGCCATATGAATATACATAGAAATATACATATACACATTATATACATGCCCACATATGTGTGACCCTGGACAAATCATTTAACTTCTTTTGTCTCCCTTTCTTCACCTGTAAAATGGGGATATTTACAGCATTTACCTCACAGGATTGTTATGAGGATGAAATGATAACATTTTAAAAACATTTAGCATAAAATTTAGCATAAATGATTATCCTTTTCCTCCCTCCCCTCTTCTCCACTCTCCTGTTTTCAAGATTAGATTAGAATAATTTCCATCTATTTACCTTAACTCCAATATCTGTAGTCCAGGCATACCCTAGTTAGAGAATAAGAAGTCCTCTTGATTGCTCCCAAGGGGAGGGTAATATTTAGCTTAGATTCATCAGTGGAGCTATTCCCCACCAATCAATGTTTATATATAATATAAATATTATATATAATATAATATATATACATAGATGCATATGCATAGATGCACACATACACATACTTATATAAATATGAATGCAGATATATGAGTATACATAGAAATATACACCACACATGTTATATGCGCATATATGGACATATAAGGGCATACACACTATATACAATATATGAATATTATATGTACATAAACTAAAAATCAATATGCATAGTTGACACATATATACCTATATGAATATTTAAATCTTTGTGACTTGAATATGAATTTAATTATGTTATATGTGGGTGTTACTGTACTAATAATTACATGCCTTCAAAAACTGACACATAAATGGAAATTTAAAAGTCTGAGGTAAATATGAAATATTTGATCTTATATTCAATAGGGAGCCATTTGATTTTATTGAGTAAGGGGGAGGGGATGACACGATCAGACCAGAGCCCTGGGTAATTAATTTGTCAGCTGTGTAGGCAATGGATTGGAAAAGGAAGATCTTGGAGACAAAGAGACCAACTGAGAGGCTTGGATCAGTCTAGGGAAGAGGTGATTATTTGTTAAATGTGGCTAAGAGTATAAAGAAGGGGATAGATGTGAGAGATAGTGTGAAGGTAAAAATGGCAAGATTTGGCTCCTGATTGGATATATGTGACCTGAGTGAGAATGAAGAGCTGAGAATGGTGGTAAAGGGTTTGAACCTAGGCTACTAGAAGATTGGGTATGCTCTCCACAGAAATAGGTAAGTTTGGAAGGGGAGGAGTTTAAAGGGAAATCAATATAACAAGATCTTTGAAATGAAAAAATAATCTCACATTTATATAGAGTTTTAAGTCTGTCAAGTAGCCTCACCTTCTTCATCTTATTTCAACCTTATGAACCTTATTAACAGGTACTAGTAAATATTTAATAGAATTTGAACCAAGTTCTTCTGATTCCAAGTCCAACACTGGCCACCATGTTATGGAATGGATATGGTTGAGTCCCCCGGCTCTTTCCCAAATCCTTTCTGATGTCTCTCAGTAGTTCACATGCCACATAATTTATCAACTTCCAGGCTAAGGACTGATCACAGACAAGCTAGGGATGTTGATGAAATTTGTTTTTTGGATTCCTCCATCTTTCTTTAATTGCTGTCCTCCTCCTATAGACATCCCATTGCCTTGCAGCTAGGTGGCTCAGTAAGAGCACTTACTAGCTGTGCGACTTTGGGCAAGTCACTTCACCCTGTGTGCCTCAGTTTCTTTATCTGTAAAATGAAATAGGGAAGGAATGAGCAAACCACTTCAGTATCCTTGCTAACAAAACTCCAAAATGGAATCATGAAAAGTTGGACATGACTAAAATGGCCCAACAAAAAATACTCCCTGCAAGGAACTCATAAACTTCTCCCCTTCCTTCCTTACCCCACCTTCAGTGCCCAAGTCTCTGCACTGTGGTACTTTACCCAGGTCCTTTGCTTCAGACCTTTCCTGATCAACTACATTCCATCAAAACTTACTTCTCAGTTTCAGGTCACAAGACCTGTTTTTGGTAGTTAGTAGCTATAAACTTATAAGTTACATCATAGGGTTATTAGCAACGTAGTATAGCAACATTTCAAGATATTTTGACTGAGGCCTTCAGTTCCTGAATCAATCACCTGAGAAGGTATTTGTGAGTGACATTTGAGTGGCACCAGGGCAGATGGAGTTTTTGAACGAATAAGGAGATCCCTGAAATCATATTCTATGCAATCCTGTCTAGAGGATTTCTCAGTTATAGCTGAACAACTCCACTTCCAAGTTTCCAAGCTTCTCTACTGGCATGTCTATGTAGTGAGGATGAATAGGGAATATTCTGAGGGAACAGAAATTTCCCCGAAATGTAATATAGAAACATTCCTTTCCACCTGGGGGTTTGCCGTCATCCCTGAGTGTCTAGTTAACACTAATCTAACTTTTCATCATTTATGATTCTGTAGCAACTTCTAGGCTCACCACATAGAATACTGATTTCATTTTTGTGGGTCTGACAGTCAAGTGCAATTGCACCTACCTTCCTAATCACTCACCCCCTCACCCTTAGAGCCAAGTCCTGGAATAGCCTCTTGCTTCAGTTTCTATTTTTAATGGGAATGCAGGCACAGGTATCTAGGGATGAGGTCATGGAGACAGAAGATAGGGGTGGTGCTGGTGAGGATTTGTGGCTTCCTAGACTATAGGCAGTTCTTTGGTGAGTTCAATAATGAAGGCACTACCCAGACACCAGAGAAGGAAGGGAGGAGGGTGCAGGAGAGGGTGTGGCTGGTGACAGGCTTTGCTCAGCCAAGTCAACTGCTGTAATGTCTGATTCTTTCCCAATTTGGAAGCATTGCCCATGATATCATCCAATTGAGCAGTTGAAATATAGAGTTTGGAGCAAGGAAACACATTATGCTAAAGGATGTGTGTGTGTGTGTGTGTGTGTGTGTGTGTGTGTGTGTGTGTGTGTTGGGGGGTTGCATGGCAATCTGTGTCTTCACTCCTCTCCAGTTTTCCAATTATAGGATTCGATTACATGCCAGCTTAAGCTTCATCCTGCATGAGGTAACTTCTATTATAGTTTCAGCCCTTACATCCTCTTTCTATCCCCAATTTTAGACCTGGGGAAGCACCTTCCCAGTGACCAATAAGGTTTAACCACAGGAATTGCCCATTCAGAGTGTAATAAGGGGAATTTGAAAATAGGAGAGCCCTGTGCTTTTTCTTTGGGTAAGGGATTGATCTGGGGAGTCCCCTGGTTAGCTTGAGGAGCTAACCAGGGTAGCAGATAATGAGCCTTTTAGGACTTTCTATTTCACTAAACTGGGGATGAACTGATCAACTTTGGGATCAATTGTTGAGTTGGGATATATTGCTGCTGGGAATCAATTGGAAAAATAGAAAGACATACCTTGAGAGGCCATTTCAGGAGAGCAGTGCAGAAATAATCTGTGTCTCCTGTTCAGGACTAAACATAAACTGAGTTGAATGGGGATGAGCAGTGAATTCAATTGAATGAATTGTACTTTTGTGGGTTGTGTTCTATGCCCCCCCTTTTGAGCTAGACTATAGAATTAGGGGTCTTTTGCAGAGTTGGCTTTTTTTGTCCTTTCTTTGGAAGACAGACTAAGAGGTGTGTGTGTGTGTGTGTGTGTGTGTGTGTGTGTGTGTGAAGAAATCTCTGCTTTCACTTAATATCCCCTCTTGGGGAGTGTTTATCGTTGCCTTGGGACAGAGTTTCATGGGAATTATGCTTGTACTCCAACAGGGTTTGAACTCTAAGTTCTAGAATCTAATCTTATATAGGGAGAAGTTCTTGTACAAAACCAGACTGTAGAGTAGAAGAGGATCAAATACAAAGTCCTGGAGCTCGAAAAGTAACAAGGGAATAAACAAAGACAAAAGGGCCAAAACGCTGGATTTTGTTTTCTTCCTTTACTGTGAGTTATTTGGACAGTGCGGGTCCAATGGGAAAGGAGTTTCCTCTCTAGCCACAAGTTCATTCTTCTTGGTAAGAAAGGGATAATCCCTAGGGCAGAACTATGAGACTAGACACTTAAATGGGTTCCTGAGGATGAAAGTGGGACTCATCAGAATGTCACAGGGAGGTGCTATACAATTTGGATACTGTAGAGGACCCTGGAACAAAAAGGAAGAGAATTACCTTCATTGTTTAAGGACTACTCCAAGTCCTTTGTAAATTTTTTTTCCTGTATTTTAATGAAAGAAATAAAGGCTGTCCTATACTCCATATGTACATTGTTACCTTGAGTGCTTGCCTGGGAGCAAGGAAACTTTTTTTCTATACTGTGAAAACCTAGACAAGATTCATAGTATAGTTATATTCTGAGATTTTCCAGAGGTAACTCTGTATGGGGTCAAAATGAACCAGAGATATGACTTGTGGAAAATATATCCTCACCCTCTTCATTTCATGAGGCACATGGATAATATTATAGCTGAACTACCCTCCCCTTCCCCATAAGTCTTGATCTGTTAGGGTTTGTCTTTTTATTTTTTCCATCTAAAAATGAGTACCATATTATTATTATTTTTTTAGGTTTTTGCAAGGCAAATGGGGTTAAGTGACTTGCCCAAGGCCACACAGCTAGGTGATTATTAAATGTCTGAGACCAGATTTGAACCCAGGTACTCCTGACTCCAAGGCCAGTGCTTTATCCACTACGCCACTTAGCTACCCCTATATTATTTTTAATATCTGTGGAATGCCCTGAAGCAAAAGTAGTGAAGAAAAATACCACATTTCTTTGGTATCAAAAAGTCAGTCAGAGCATAAAAATAATTGAAAGCAAGATTATGCTTGATATGTTATAACTGCCTGGTTTGTTGGACGAAAAAAAAAAAGGAGTACTAGCATTTGGCCAACAATGTCCATTGGAGGTCAGATTTTTGTGAGAAAGTTGGGGAGCATTAGATAAATGTTATAAGTTTGAAGAGACAAAAAAGAACAAAGAGACAAATAGAGGGAAGAGATAAGGAGTGGCAGAGGTAGGGTTGGCTTTTAGAAGAAGAGATGGACAGAGCTACCAAAGACACTCTGACAGGGATGAATAACAGATATAAAATAGGGATGTATATTTGTTGAGGGGAAGGACTTAGGACTCCTTTCTTATTCTCCTTTGACCAGAGGAGGACCTTGTGAGTTTTGAAAGGTTTGAAGTAAGAATGTGTTTTTTTAAATTATTATTTAGTTCAAGCATTCTTTTTAAAAAAAATTCTGAGTTCCAAATTCTTTCCCTCCTTCTGGCCCCTACCCCCATCCACTGAAAAATCAAGCCATATGATACCAATTATACATGTGAAATTATGTAAAACAATTTTTATGTTAGCCATGTTGCAAAATAAAAACAAGAAAAAGAAAGTGAAAAAATTATACTCAATTTGCACTCAGAGTTCATCAGTCTCTTTCTCTCTGGAAGTGTATATCATTTTTATTATGAATCCATTGAAATTGTCTTGGACCATTGTTATTGGGTCAAAGTAGCCAAGTTTTTCATAATTAATCATCCTTACAATATTGCTGTTATTGAATACTGTTTTATGAGTTTGCTTACTTTACTATGCATCAGATGTACATGTAAATCTTTCCAGGTTTTCTGAAACAATCTTTCTCTTCATTTCATATAGCACAGTAATATTTCATCATAACCATATAGTACAACTTGTTAAGTCATTCCTCAGTTGATGGGCACCCCCCCCAACTTCCACTCCTCTGCTATCCCAAAAAGAATGACTGTAAATATTTTTGCACATATAGATCTTTTTTCCTTTTTTCCTTTTTCTTCTTATTTCTTTGGGACCAGATCTAGTAGTGGTATTTCTGGGTCAAGAGATATGTACGTTTCTAGTTCTTTGGGCATAATTCCAAATTGTTCTCTAGAATGGTTGAACCATTTCACAATTCACATTTGTGCATTAGTACCCCAAGTTTCCCACATCCCCTTCAACATTTGTCATTTTCATTTTCTGTCATAGTAACAAATCTGATAGGTGTGAAGTGGAATCTCAGAATTGTTTAATTTGCATTTCTCTAATCAATAGGTAATTTAGAATATTTTAAAAGTTATCTATAGATAACTTTAATTTCTTCTTCAAAAACTGCCTTTCACATGCTTTGATCATTTATCATTTGAAGATTGACTCTTATTTTTTATAAATTTGATTAGTTTTATACATTTGAAAAATGAGACTTTTTATCAGAGAAACTTGCTAAAAATTCACCCTCTATTTTAGTCCCCCCCAAACCCCCAGTCTCCTGCTTTCCTTCTAATCCTGGTTGCATTGGTTTAGCATGTGCCAAAACCTTTTAATTTCATGTAATCAAAGTTACTCATTTTACTTCCTATGATCCTCTCTATCTCTTGTTTGGCCATAAAATCTTTTCATAAACATAGATCTCCATAGAGTTTTCCATGTTCCCCTAATTTGTTTATATTACCCTTTATGATAAATCACGTGCTCATTTTGACTGTATATTGGTATAAAGTGTGACATGTTGGTGTATGCCTAGTTTCTGCCAAACTACTTTCAATCTTTGCCAGCAGTTTTTGTCAAATAGTGAGTTCTTGCCCCCAAAGTTTGAACTATGGGTTTATCAAATTCAAGACTACTATGGTGATTTACCACTGTGCTTTGTGTGTCTAATCTAGTTCACTGATTTACAGCTCTATTTTAGCCAGGTACAAATTTTTCCTAATGATTACTGTGAAGCAAAAATTCCCTTTTCTGACATAGAGTCCCCTTCTCCCTTTAAAAAATAAACATAATTTTATTAGTTTTTATCTTTTCACTTAATAGTGTTTTATTTTTCCCAGTTACATGTAAAAATCATTTTTTAAATTAAAGGTTTTATTTATTTTGAGTTTTACAATTTTTCCCCAATCTTACTTCCATCCCCCACCCCCCACAGAAAGCAATTTGTCAGTCTTTACATTGCTTCCATGTTGTACATTGATCCAAACTGAGTGTGATGAGAGAGAAATCATATCCTTAAAGAAGAAACATAAAGTATAAGAGATAACAAGATTAGACAATAAGATAGTTTTTTTTCTATATTAAACGGAATAGTCCTTGTTCAAACTCCACGGCTCTTTATCTGGATACAGATGGTATTCTCCATTGTAGACAGCCCCAAATTGTCCCTGATTGTTGCACTGATGAAATAAGTGTGTCCATCAAGGTTAATCACCACCCCCATGTTGCTGCTAGGGTGTACAGTGTTTCTCTGGTTCTTCTCATCTCACTCAGTATCAGTTCATGCAAATCCCTCCAGGCTTCCCTGAATTCCCATCCCTCCTGGTTTCTAATCGAACAGTAGTGTTCCATGACATACATATGCCATTCCCCAATTGAAGGACATTTACTTGATTTCCAATTCTTTGCCACCACAAACAGGGCTGCTATTAATATTTTTGTACAAGTGATATTTTTAACCCTTTTCATCATCTCTTCAGGGTATAGACCCAGTAGTGGTGTTGCTGGATCAAAGGGTATGCACATTTTTGTTGCCCTTTAGGAGTAGTTCCAAATCTCTCTCCAGAAAGGTTGAATGAGTTCACAGCTCTACCAACAATGTAATAGTGTCCCACATTTCCCACAACACTTCCAACAATGATCATTATCCTTTTTGTCATATTGGCCAGTCTGAGAGGTGTGGGGTGGTACCTTAGAGAAGGTTTAATTTGCATTTCTCTAATAAGTAATGAAAAATCACTTTCAATATTCATTTTTGTAAGATTTTGAATTTCATTTTTTTCCTTCTCTCCCATTTCTCTCTTCTTTCCAAGAAAGCAAACAATCTGACATAGGTTATTCTTGTACAATCATGTTAAACATATTTCCGTATTAGTCATGTTGTGAAAGAAGAATTAGAACAAAAGGGGAAAAAGCACAAGAAAGAAAAAACAAAAAGAAATTTAAAAAAGTGACAATAATGAGCTTTGATTTCCATTCAAATTCCCAAGTTTTTTTCTCTGGATGTGGATGGCATTTTCCATCATTTCTTCTGGAATTGTCTTTTATTACCATATTGCTAAAAAGAGCTAAAGTTATCATAGGTGATCATCACAAAATGTTGCTATTATTGTATATAATGTTCTCCTGGTTCTGCCCACTTAACTCAACATCAGTTCGTGTATGTTTTTCCAGGTTTTTCTGAGATCTATCTGCTCATTTCTCATAGAACAATAGTGTTCCATCATATTCTTACACTACAACTTTTTCCAACCATTCCCCAATTGATGAATATTCCTTCAATATCTAATTCTTTGTCACCACAAAAAGAACTGCTACAAATATTTTTGTACATGTGAGTTATGGACCCTTTTAAAAGTAATATTTTAAATGAATAAAAGACATAGGATTACAAAGGAAGTCAATTGCATCAAAATAAGGTTATTAAAATATTAAAATAACAAATTCACTGACCCCAGAATCATTGCTCTAGAGCCATTGACTCATATCCTTACTAAGGTACTTTATCTCCCTCACCTTACCTTCAGATTATTATTTGAGAATCAATTTACTCAGTCGGATATTAGCAGTTTTTAGAAATGGGTATTTTTTTTTTTTTACTTAAGAATGCTTAGCACAAATATAGCCCTGGAAGTCTGGAATACATTCTCCCTCAAGTACATACAGAGTCCAGGGTTAGGTGGGTTCAAGCTTAATAAGCACAGGTGGCAGAGAGGAACTCATAGTTCCTGGTTGCTTGAAGTTCTTCCCTCTTCCCCCCATTTGTGCATTTATTAAGAAATTCCCCTTAAGAAATAAAGAAGTTCCCCTTAAGCATCTGTGAATCTTCATTCATCTTTGTCCTTAATTGTTTTATTTTGTTGTTGTTTTTGCAAGGCAATGGGGTTAAGTGGCTTGTCCAAGGCCACACAGCTAGGTAATTAAGTTTCTGAGGTTAGATTTGAACTCAGGTATGCCTGACTCCAAGGTGGGTGCTTTATCCACTACGCCACCTAGCCACCCCCTGTCCTTAACTTTCAATGCAGACAGTGCTGCTAACCGATTTGTTCCAGTCTTGAAAGAGTTGTCAATCTGTACTTGAAAAAGAGAAACTGCAGAGAATATTGATGGAGCAGCATGATTTTGGTTAATTTAATATTTAGATAATATAAACATTGAATATATTAATGGACAGCTGGGAATTCCAAAATCTTCTCTTCAAAGTTGGAAGATCATCTTCTAGGCAAAGACTGGGGGTGGGGTGGGGAGATAGAGGAAGGAGACTTAGTTAAGGCTCTCCCCATGCCCTTATGTAGTTCTTCCTCAAGGGTGTATTGGAAAGATGCATGTTCCAATTTTTGGAATTCAAAACTTTCTAGCTAACTCAATGCTTTTATAAATGTCTCCAAAGATATAAGGACATCCTCCAGTCAATTGGAAAAGACCTTTTCTCTGGACATGTTTTGTTTCATCAACTGGCTTTCAATTACTCTTCACACTCTGTGAAAGTTCTTTGAATTGGTTAACTGATCAAGATGCATTTTTGTCTAGTTCAAGTTTCAAATTTATGCTAGTGAAAGGACAAAAAAAGAGCAACAGTACAAAAAACTTGTTCCAATCTTGAAAGAGAAGTTGTCAATATGTCCTTGCAAAGAGAAAATACAGACAATATTGATGGATCAGTATGATTTTGGTTAATATAAAACTCAGAAAGGGCAGCTGCTGAATTGCTTTGCAAATTCTGAGTCATCTAAAGTCATGGGAGCAATACTATGTGATGCACCTGCCTAAATTGGATTCATTTGGTATGAGTGGTTCTCAGCATGCCTCTAACTCCAACTCTAATGCTCAATGAAAAACCAAAAGATTTTTATGAACAAATGCAGTCAGTGAGTCATCTGAGTTTTGGAAGGCTTAGATTCAGCATTACAAACTATGACACAGCATTAGGAGACTAGATACAGTGGTGAAAAACAGGAGAGCATGATGCCATAGAAGAAGAATTCTGTGTCTTTCCCCAGATAACTAATTTCTAAGTACAGAAGATTTTACAGTGCTGATGAAACCAAGCTATTTTGGTCGTGATTACCAATTTTTACCCCAGCAGGTGCCAGGCAATCAAGTCCCTTAGGACTTTAAGTAGGAAAGCACTGATATACCCATGCTATAGGTACCTATAAAATGAATCCTTTTGTGATGGGAAAATGTCATAGTCCAAGAAATTTCAGAGTTGTTTCATAAATAGATGCTAATGAATGGATAGTTAGACAGACACTTTTTTGAGTAACTGAATCAATAATTAATTTATGAAATGATGAATTAGGTTAAGCAGGGGAGTATAGTCAAGGGAATAGAACAAGATACAATTTTAATAACACACTATGTTTCTCATCATTTTTTTTGCCTTTTTGATGAAAGGTCATTTTTGAATCCTGACTTTACCTGAGGATTCAAAGCTTTTCAGTTTCTAGAAAACTATAACTCACAAAAAGAAGCCAAAAGCCCCTGGGTGTTGGGAGAGGAGTCTTGCCAATAAGTTGGTTAATCAATAAGCATTAATTAAGACCTTAATGTATTCCAATTGCTATACTAAGTGCTGAGGATACAATGAAAAAAACATGACCCTTCAGAAGTTGACATACTATTAGGGAGATAATATCCAGACAACTATATATATGAAGATATATATTTGCTATAAATGGAAGATAGTCTCAAAAGGAAGGGAAAAGAAACAAAACAATGAAGGGGAAAAGAGGTGGTGGCAGGAAAGATCTCATGAAAAAGGTAGGATTTGGGTTGAATATTGAATGAAATCAGAGAAATCAGGACACAAAAGGTGAGGAGGGAGAGTGTAAAGGTAGAGAATTTAGAAATGGAACGTCATCTTTGAGAAATAGGAAGGACTAAGTAGTAATGAATTGTGTTGCTAGATGGTATCTCTAAAAAGATGTAGAAGTGAATATAGATATGGATGTATGGAGGGGGATAAAGTCTAAGAATACTGGAAAGGTAGGAAGCAGGATGGAGGTGTCTGACTTACAGACTAGTAGAAGCTCATAAATAAGCCAAAATTTGCCAAGATTCTGATCAGGAATGGTCCAGAGACTATAGGAGCTTTGACCCAGGATGATCCAAAGAGACCATAGCACTCTGACCTGGAATGAAAAATGGAGGACTTAACAGTCCCCTATCATACCAGGTAAGATGGAAAATAGGAGGAAACTGACCTCACCATTCCAAACAAGTGTGTGCAATAAGGCAAGGCTTGACCATGGCCTAAAGGCTTAGACCCAGAACTGAGGTTGGAAATATGTATAAACATAAAAGACACCAAACACAATGAAGAAATGCTATGTATGGGTCAAGAGAAACACAAGAGACAAATTCAGTAGAGAGTAACTCAACAACAAATACAAGCAAAACCTCTAGGGGGAAATGGTTTGGCCACAAGGACTCCAGGAGTGGTTTGTAGAATTAAACAAAAGATTAAAAAAAATTACTTGATACATGAAATAGTTGAGGAGGAAAGGATTAGAAAGAGAATAAATAACTTTGAAGAGAGATAGTGGAAAACATTACTCAAGTAGTGAGTCCTTTGACAAATAAAACACAGCAAATAGATCTGAGAGATATTGTTGTGCTGTTTCAGTAATATCTATCTATCTGTGACCCAATTTGGGCTTTTCTTCACAAAGAAACTGGAGTGGTTTTCCATTTCCTTCATCAGATTTCAGTGATACTAGGAGACAACAAGGACTATTACAATAAAATTAGAAGACTGAAAAAATAGAGGAAAATATAAGGTATTTTCTATATAAATAACTGGGCTAGAAAATGGATAATAAAATAATTTAAGAGTTGATGAGTTAAAGAACAAATCATAGAAATAGCAAAGAGGCTAGTGTCACTGGATTGAAGAATGTATTGGGGGGGGGCTAGGTGGTGCAGTGGATAGAGCACCGGCCCTGGAGTCAGGAGTACCTCAGTTCAAATCCAGCCTCAGACACTTAATAATTACCTAGCTGTGTGGCCCTGGGCAAGCCACTTAACCCCATTGCCTTGCAAAAACAAAAAAAAATTATTAGGGGGATAAGAAGGCTGAAGGGGGCTGAAGTTATGAAGGGTTTTGAATACCAGAGATTTTTTGTAATTATCAGTTGCCTATTGGGCATTTCAAATTAGATATCCTAGAGATATAATAGGTTAAAAAAATGTTTAAAAATGAATTCAGGGGTGGCTAGGTGGTGCAGTGGATAGAGTACTGGCCCTGGAGTCAGGAGGACCTGAGTTCAAATATGGCCTTATACATTTAATAATTACCTAGCTGTGTGGCCTTGGGCAAGCCACTTAACCCCATTGCCTTGCTAAAAAAAAAAAAAAAAAAAAAAAAAAAAAAGAATTCAGTTCCACTTCCCCCAAGCCATCTCTTTTCCAAACTTACCTATCTTCTGTCAAAGTTATAATCCTTTTCAATGTTTCAGATTTATAATTTCATCACTATCTCCTACTCTTGAGTCTCCTGCCTCACCCTATACATAATAATAATAATAATAATAATAATAATAATAACATTTTTATTGCATTTTAAGGTTTACAAAACACTGAACAAATCTTAGCATTCTCAATGGTAACAACAATTCTGCAAGGTGGATGTTATTATCAACATTTTTTAGATGAGAAAACTGACAGAGAAGCAGGCAGAGGTTAAGTGACTTGTCCAGGGGCACACAGTTAGTAAACTTTTGAGGGAGGATTTTACTCAGTCTTTTCTGACTCCTTACTGTTCACAAAGGATAGAGTACTTGGTTTGGAATCAGGAAGATTCATATTTATGAGTTCAAATCCAACCTCAGACACTTCCTAGCTGTGTGACCCTAGGCAAGTCCCTTAATCCTGTTTGCTTCAATTTCCTTATCTGAAAAATGAGCTGGAGAAGGAAATGGTAAATCACTAGATAGAAACCTGAGCAAGTCACTTAACTCTGTCTAGTTTCTTTATCTGTAAAATGAATTGGAGAAGGAAATGATAAACAACTAGCTGTGACCCTGGGCAAGTGACTTAACCCTGTTTGGCTCAGTTTCCTTTTCTGTAAAATGAGCCAGAGAAGGAAATTGCAAACCACTCTAGTATTTTTTTCCCTCTCTTTTTAATAATTTATTTACTTTTCCAACTACATGTAATGATAGCTTTCAACAATCATTTTTCTCCCTCCCTCCCTTCCCTCCTCCCTCACCCTAACAGAAAGCAATCTAACACAGGCCCTACATGCATAATCATGCTAAACATAGATCCACGTTAATTATGTTGTGAGAAAAGAATCAAATCAAAACAGAGGAAGAAACACCTTTTAAAAATTGAAGATACCAAGTTTTGGTCTGTTAAACTCCACAGATCCTTCTCTGGATATGGATAGTGTTTTCCATCACAAGTCTTTTAGAATTGTCTTTGATTATTATACTGCTGAAGTGAACAAGTTCATCATAGTTGATCATTATCCAATGGTGTGTACTATGTTCTTTTGATTCTCCTCTCTTTACTCAGTATCAGTTTTTGCAAGTCTTACCAGGCTTTTTTGGAAATCCCATTCCTCTTGATTTCTTAGAGAATAATAGTTCTCCATCACATTCATATATTACAATTTGTCCAGCCATCCCCAAATGATGAGCATCCCCTCAGTTTTCAATTCTTTGTGACTACAAAAAGAGCTGCTATAAATATTTTTGTACATATGGGTTTTTTTTACCCTTTTTTGTGATCTCTTTGAGATATAGACCTAACAGTGGTATTGCTGGATCAAAGGTTATGCACAGTTTTACTGCCCTTTGGGCAGAATTCCAAATTGCTCTCCAGAACAGTTGGATGAGTTCACAACTCCACCAACAAGGCATCAGTGCCCCAGTTTTCCCACATTCTCTCTAACATTGATCATTTTCCTTTTTGGTCATATTTGACAATCTGATCACTCTAGTAGTTTTTGCCAAGAAAACCCTGAATAGAGTCATGAAGAATTGAACATGACTAAAAAAACGACTGAAACACAACAATTTCCTGATCCCAGCCCTGGATTTCTCTACTTTGCCACTTAGCCACTTCTCTAAAAATTATCCAAATTTGCTGTTTCTACCTTCACAACATCTTTTACATCTGACCCTTTCTCCCATAGCTACCCTCATTACATCTATATAATTTTATTCTTGATAATTGTAACAGTTCTAATGTTTCTTCCTCTCTTGAGTCTCTCAATATTGCAGTCTATCCTCCACTGGAACCAAAGTAAATTTCCTTGATTGCTGATCTGACCCCTATGCTATCATTCCAGAGCTTCATTGTATATAAGATAAAGGAATAAGTACATATATATCTTGTACTAGACCATTACTTTTTACAAATATTATCTCATTTGATCCTTACAACAATGCTGATAGATAGGTGGGGGGTTTTTTGTTTGTTTTTACAAGGCAGTGTGGTTAAGTGACTTGCCCAAAGGTCACACAGCTAGATAATTATTAAATGTCTGAGGCTGCATTTGAACTCAGGTCCTTCCAACTCTAGGTCTGAGCCACCTAGCCTCCCCAATAGGCATTATCATCATTCTCATTTTACAGTTGAAGAAACTGAGGTAAACATAGGTCTAATTCACTTGCAGGATAAGATATCATCATCATCTTAATGCCAATGGTCCTCATTGAGCATGAAGGATAAGCAATAAAGGCACAGTACTTTGTCTATGGTAGATATTTCATAAATATTTTTGACTTATTCTTTGGTTAGATGTCTAAATTGAAGAATCTTGCCATATAGGAAATTTAAAGAAGCAACAATCTATCTCTTCTATATAACAGGTTGTGAATCAGGAACATATTTCCATGAATTGCCTTTTCGGACTTCCTTGGGCATACATAGGAACTTGTCATGTTCTTCCCCTGGTAGCCAAAATCTTTGCTCCCAGAGGAAGCTGGCAATAGTAGAGAAATCTGCCCTTATACCTTTGCTGTTCTCTGGTCTAGAAGTCCAGAGGAAAGAAAACTCATGAAAAAGAAAAGGAGATGAACTCGTAATTCATTATTCCGAACAACAGGGGAAACTAATTCCTTCCAGGAAGAATCTGACTTTCAGGTGCCAGTCATTTTGGGGGCAGCGCCAATCATTGAGAACTGCTAAAAATAATTCTCTGAGCAAATTGGGGTACACATGTACCTCCAAACTCTGTTGTACTCTCATCAAATTGATTGGATGACTCAATTTGATCATATTCTCCCCTCATCACTGTCTTATGTAGTGTACATTTGAAAAAGATTTCCATTTTTCAAAAATGGAAAATACAATCCTGTCACTTAAAGGGTTAACCTTTAGCTATGTGGGAAATATCACTCTTCATTCTATAGTTGAGGCTTTACTGTACATCCTAATGAGACTCATCCTTTAAAGTAAAGGTCCAGGGAGACCACATACTTATTTCATGGAGGCGGTTATTGCATCAGTAAGATAGAAATTCTAATATTGTTCCTCCCTCTTCCTTGGTAAACATGCCAGGAAGATGAGGCAATGTGGGGCTTTAGAAAGGGGATTAGAGACACAGATGAGCAGGACCAGCTTGTTTCTATTGTGTTTATTTTCATATATATATATATATATATATATATATAATTTATAGAGTATATATATATAATTTATAGAGTATATATATACTCTATAAATTTTGTTTTATTGTGAATTTAATTATCAATAAACATTTCAAAAAATAGAAAAGAGAACTATACAGCACCTTGTGTAAGAAACTGTGAACTTCTGTGATATAGTTGTTTAAAGATGAAAAATATGTTAGATCTAACAAGGCAGTAACAAAGTTGTTCTATTAATACATCTACTGCACTTTAGAATTTTCTTCTACACATGAAAAAAAGTTTATTGATACTCTTTTTGGGGTATATGTATGTATCCAATCCCTAATCAGTCACAAATGCATAGTCCTGTAAAATGAATCAACATCGTGACCATTTTGGAGAATATCTAGTTCATTAGGCACCTCTAATTCATTAGCTCTCTTTCAAAAAGTGAGAGATGTATCATCATTAGCCTTTTTTGAAGTTATTGCTGACTGATTTGGTCAGTGCTCTTAGAGCTGCTTTTTCTTCACGTTACTGTCTTTGTGATCATGGGATTGTTCTCCTGGTCTTGTTCGTCAAAAACAAACCAAAAAAAAATGAACTAGATGGAGTGGTTAAGTGACACATTAAGTAGAGTGCCAAGTCTGGAGTCAGGAAAACTATCTTCCTGAGATCAAATATGACTTCAGACACTTATTTGCTATGTGACCCTGGGCAATCATTTTATCCTCTCTACATCAGTTTCCTCCTCAGAAAATGATCTGGAGAAGGAAATCACAAACCACTTCAGTATCTCTGCCAAGGAAACCCCAAATGATGTCACAAAGAGTCAGACACTACTGAAAAAATAAATATGGATTAGAAATTCACAGTTTCATATATAATTCTCTTTTTCTGTGTTTTTTTTTTTTGGTATAACTAAAGGTTGGCATTTGTGGTTGTTTATCAAGTTGACAATAAAAAGGAATTTTTTTTTAAAGGAAAGAGTTGGATATGGAGTCAGAAATTCTGGATTCAAATCTCTGCTCTATCACTTATCACCTGGGTAGTGAGTCTACCTTGAACAAATCATTTCATTTCCCTGGGACTTAGTTTCTGCAAATTTAAATGAAGGGGCTGGATGAGATGACCTTTGAGGTCCTTTCCAGCTTTATATTTATGAGCCTATGATCCCATGTTGGCAAAGATCCTTTCACTCCTTTTTACCTCAGCCTGAAATTCTCCAAATGCTTGCTCCCTTGTGATGTAAGGGCAATCAGCAGTTTTCCCCAACAGTTGCCCTGGCATCCTGCCCCCTTTGCACAGAGCACTCACTGTTCTGAAAAATGAGGGTCCTGTTACGACTTGGCACCACCCCCAGGATCTGAAGGAAGGAGCTTCATTACAATAGATTCTGTCCACCAATCCAGGCCTTTCTCTGAGTGATGGGCCTCTTGGCAGCCGAAAAACCACTTCCCACAAGATGACTTTGTCCCAGAGGGTAAGTACAGAGGCTGTGACTGGCTTCCAGTATTAGAAATTGAAATGATTTACTCTAGAAGCTCTGAGAGTGTTTCTATGGTACTATTAAATTAGGAGATTTCAAGAACCTGCAGTCTTTTTCCTCCCCCCATCCCCCATTTCCATCCATTGCTATCTATCTGCCCTTTTGGCTTTCCCTCAGGTTCTTTTTTCTTCAGATGGAAGCATTTCTGAGCCCAAGACCACCACAGTTCAAATCTCACTTTCTGCAAAAGACTTATACCTGGGGGCAGTTAAGTGGCACAGTGGATAGAGCACCAGTCCTAGAGTCAGGAGGTCCTGAGTTCAAATATGATCTCAGACACATAATAATTACCTAGCTGTGTGACCTTGGGCAAGTCACTTAACCCCACTGCCTTTCAATAAACTAAAAGAAAAGAGCTATACCTGTCCTTTCTATTGTTGGCATTTTCCTTCTTAGATTACCTCTCATATACACCATTTATATCTTGTTTATACATATGTATTTACATAGTTGTTTACATTTTGTCAGAGCAGCTAGGTGGCACAGTGGGTAGAACACTGGGTCTAGAGTCAGGAAGACCTGACTTCAAATCTAGCCTCCTATACTTATTAGCTATGTAACTCTGGTCAAGTCACTTAACTCTATTCGCCTCAGTTTCCTCAGCTATAAAATGAACTGGTGGAGGAAATGGTAGATAACTCTAGAATCTTTACCAATAAAATCTCAAATGGGGTCATGAAGAGTCAGAAACAACTGAAATGACTGAACAACAAAATTGCACCTTGTCTTCTTCATTAGGCTAATCTTAGATTGGAACCTTGTTGTTGTCAGCACTTCCCACAGTGCATGGGACATGGTAAATGCTTAATAAATTCTTGTTGACTGACTGCCCTAGAGATCCCCACTTGGCCCCAAACTAGTTTTGCAACTTTACTCCTTAGTGTAAGTACTCTTTCCTTCTGATATCCATACTACCTCCTGAGTCAAAACTTATTGATGGTAAAATGCGAATACAGTAATGTTTCTTAAATATAAACTTTCAAATTTTACATTATTTTCATTTCCTCCCTCTTCCCCCCCCCCACATACTTCCCACAGGTAAAATGTCCCTTATAGTAAAAGAAAGAAAGAAAGAAAGGAAGGAAGGAGGGAAGGGGAAGAAAGGAAGGAAGGAGGGAAGGGGGAAGGAAGGAAGGAAGGAAGGAAGGAACAAGGGAAGGGGGAAGAAAGAAAGGAACGAGGGAAGGGGGAAGAAAGGAAGGAGTGAAGGGGAAGGAAGGAGGGAAGGGGAAGAAAGGAAGAGTGAAGGGGACGAAAGGAAGGAAGAAGGGAAGGGGGAAGAAAGGAAGGAAGGAGGGAAGGGGAAGAAAGGAAGGAAGCAAATGAAAGGAAGAATGAAAGAAGGAAGAGAAAAAATAGATCAGAAAAACTAATAAACCCATCAACTATCTGACAATATATTAGTTTTTCTTATCTATGGTCCCCTATCTCTGCAAAAAAGAGAAGGAAGTTCAGTGAATATTCTTTTACAATTTTTTCCTTTATTATTACAAACTTAACAAATATTGATATATTCTGATAAATAAAGAACAGAAATGAGGATTGTGTATGAAACTGAATTTCTGGGTTTTTTAGCTCTGGGGGGCAGCTCTATAGTTCTATAATTTGCCCTGCTTATCTGTTTTCTTTTCCGAAATTGTTCTTTTGTATATTTTTAAGTGTTTTATTGCTGCTTTCTTCCTTTTCTGTCTCTTGATGGTCTAATCATCAATACAGTGATTTTTTGGAATAGTCTTCCAACAGTAAGATAAAACTAATTTTTCTTTCAACAGATTACTCATCAGTATGGTACAATTTGGCAACAAGTTTTGGACAGTACTATAAAGTCAATCTGTTACTCAAAGGTCTGTGTTCATCTCTTCAAATACAGTCCCCTAGGTTTGAGTTCGCCCTCTACCAGAATAGCGACACTTTCCGAGGTGCAGGTCCCTCTCTCCAGGCAAATCCATTCCAGGGTGGCCCTGTTCTTCACAAAGAAAAGAGAACTCCTCCCTGGGTTCCCACTAGCTTTTTTTTTTTCTGATTGGTCTCATTATAAGTCTACTCCCACCCAAGTAGTAGTTTTTATGAGGACAGTCCTGAGATGTAACTCCTGATTAAATAGTACATGGGTGTTTTTGACACACCTCATCAGATTGTTTTGTCTGTTACTTTTTCACTGCTTGGACAATAGTGATGTAGAGAATTATGAATGTAAAAATTTATAGTCAGAAACAAATTCTGTAATAGATGCTGCTAAATCTTGTTAAATGGCTGGAGGGTCTTTGCTCTTGAGATGTAAATTGACTCCTATTATTTCATTGTTTAATGCAAAATTTGTATCCTGTCTCCTCATTTCCAACCCCCAGCTTCTAACCTTCCACCTGGGTTCTGGACAGGTAAGGGTGGGGGAGGGA
This sequence comes from Macrotis lagotis, assembly GCF_037893015.1. NCBI lineage: Eukaryota > Metazoa > Chordata > Mammalia > Peramelemorphia > Peramelidae > Macrotis > Macrotis lagotis. Next base: position 249,165,293 of record NC_133661.1, on the reverse strand, counting down.
TTTCCCCTTCATCTCACCCTCCCATAAGTACTGGCTTGACAGGAAATGACATGCTGAACTTGGGGGTCACATACCTTGGGACTAGCATGTAGCTAGCCATTGGAAGATACCTATTGGTGCAAGTATCACTCCCTGAGTGCCATCCCTTGTCCAACCTACTACAGCTCTCTTTTCTTTCTTTCTTTCTTTCTTTCTTTCTTTCTTTCTTTCTTTCTTTCTTTCTTTCTTTCTTTCTTTCTTTCTTTCTTTCTTTCTTTCTTTCTTTCTTTCTTTCTTCTTCCTCTGCTTCCTCTTCCTTCTCCTTCTTCTTCTTCTTTGACTTCAACTTCCATTGATCAGGACAGATTTTTCTCATGCTCTTTCTTAAGCCATGTGGAGCACCACAGGGCTCCTCCATGCCATGTGGCCAGATAGACTCTCTCTCTCTCTCTCTCTCTCTCTCTCTCTCTCTCTCTCTCTCTCTCTCTCTCTCTCTCTCTCTCTCTCTCTCTCCCGAGCTTGATCTGACCATTCCTCTCTCTCTGACTAGGTCAGCTCTCTCTGTCTTTCCTTATCTGCCTCTCTCCATCTCAGTCTCTGTCTACCAAGCAACTGTGTCAAGCTTTTTGTCATTCACCCTGTCCTAAAGTGCTTGTTGACCTTTCATGAGGAAAAGTTTTCCTTGTATACTTTGTAATAAAATCCTGAGCAGTTTAAAAAACATCCTAGGGAGCACTCGAATTTTCAGTGGCCTTAAAGATCTTGTCTTAATTTCTATAGTTCATTGGCATCATTTAATTTTGTCATTTTGAGGCTCCTTCCCTCCCTATTCTTTCAACAGTAGCAACTATAGGACCCAGAACTGGCTTATGCAGAATACTGGTTGTTCATCAAATATTTAGCTATTGACACTGTGTAGGCTAAGTCGGCAGCTGCCTAAAATTCTGTAATTAGGGTCCTCTGGAAGTCATCCATTTAGAGAGGAAAAGCCCTCAGATATCCTCCCCCCACTCTTCAGATTACTGCCTAAAATTCTACCACTAAAGATTCATTTCTTTAGCTTAAGACATTGTCATCTCTTAATATGCAAATACTCCTGGGAGAGGCAGCACATTAAGCTGTCACCAGTTTAACAGTGTGAATTAATTTATCAGATCCTTTTGAAGGTAAGAGGCTGCCAAGAACCAGTTTTGCTTTTTGAGGGTGATGTTGCTGCCAGTATCTTTCAGTTGAATGCTCCAGTCAGAGTTGTTAAGTGTGAGTTTAACTTGGTGGGTCCATTGGGCACTGATGATTACCTGAGACTTTCTGACCACCTGTGGATCATAGCTGTCAGGCACAAGCAGACAGACTATTATCCCTAGGAGCAGAGCTTAGTAGAGTAACTCCTATTCATTCATCTAGAGATAATTAGTTTCTATGAACCATGAGAAGTCTGTGAGTCAACAGACACTTATTAAGCACCTACTATATGCTAAGTGCAGGGAGTACAAAGAGAAAAAAAGAGAGTCCCTGTCCTTAAGAGCTCACAATTTAATGGGAAAGACAAGAAGCAACAGGATAAATATATGCTAACAAGCTATTTTAAGAAGAATTTTAAGATGAATTCATATTTTAAGAAGAATAGGAAATAAGAGAAGGTGGGTAGTAGAATTAAGAGGGATTGGAAAAGCTTCCTTTAAAAGATGGAATTATAGTCCAGTTTAAAGGAACCCAAGGAAACCAGGAGGCAGAGATGAGAAGAGAAAACTCTCAGTCTGAGCTGAGGGATGGAGCAGCCAGGAGGCCAGTGTAACTACACTGAAGAATAGATAACAAGGAGAAACTTCTTATATAATTGGAAGGATTTCAGTTAGGAAGGACTTTGAATGCCAAATAGACCATTTTGTATTTGATCCTAGAGGTGAGTTGAGCTTTACGAAAATTACTTTGGTGGTTTAACAAGATAGTTTAGAGTGGAGAAAGACTTGAGCAAACATTGCTTATTAGTTATTTTTCCAGGATGGCCAACTTGCTCAGCTTGCTGAGGTTATCTAGAACCAACATGTTGACAAATCTTATACTTCTTGCATGTCACATCTCTTCTCTGTTTATCCTCTTCACTCACAAAGCTACCACCTGAGTGCATATCCTTATCACCTCTCATCTGGATTATTTAATTTTGATTTAATTTTTTTCTAATTACATGTAAAGATAGTTATCAACATTCATTTTTTGTAAGATTTTTGAGTTTTACATTTTTCTTCATCCCTCCTTTCCCTCCCCTTTCCCTTGACAGCAAGTTATCTGATATAAGTTGTACGTCTCATCTGGATTATTGCAATAGCCTCTTAATTAGAGTCCCTATTTCAAACATCTCTCCTCCCCAATGCTTCATTCAACTGCCAAACTGATATTGCTAAAACACAAATCTGAACATATTACATCCTTGTTCAATGAGCTCCAGTGGCTCTTTATTACTTCCAGGAATAAATTTAAACTCCTTTGTTTGGCATTTAAAGCTTTTCATAACCAGACTCTTATTATTTTCTCTGTCTTTTTGTACTTTATACCTACAGTTTATGATTCAGTCACATTGGTCTATTTACATTTCCTTAAACCAATATTTCTTATTTATTTATTTGATTGATTGTTCATTTATACATTCATTTATTTCTAGCATTCATTTTTTAAAAAAATTTGATTTCCAAATTCTTTCCTTCCCTCTAGACCTTACCACACCCACTGAGAAGGCATGCAATCTGATATCTTATTCAGATGAAGTCACACATATTTCAATGTTAGCCATGTTGTTTAAAAAAAGCAAAATAAAGGAAGTGAAAAAAGTATGCTTCAATCTATACTCAGAATTCATCAGTTCTCTCTCTGAAGGTGGGCAGTATTTTTTCATCCTAGTCCCTTTGGAATTGTCTTGGATCATTATCTAAATCAAGATAGCTAATGAATGATCATTTCAGCATTGCTCATATTGTGTTCAATATTCTCCTGAGCCCATTCACTTCATGTTGCATCAGTTCATAAAAGTTTTCCCAAGTTGCATCTATTGTCTCTTATATTTAGAATACTTGGTTTCTTACCTACTTTTCTTGGTGACTTTGGTAAGATTAAAATGAAAGTTCACCATCTATAAAAGGTCTTTCAAAGATGTGTCTCCTCTCATATTACCTTCCATTTACTCCATTTACTCTGTGTATATATATATATATATATATATATATATACATATATATATATATATATATATCTATCTATCTTGTACGTGCCTAATTATTTACCATCATCTCCTGTTAAAATGAACACTCCTTGGTAGTGGGGTCTTTTTCCTCCCTTTGTATCTATAATGCTTTGCACATTATTCAATATTTTTAGACTGACTGATTCACAGAACTGAGTCTGGACTGACTTCTCTTCCTACAACTATAAATGAATTGCTTCCCTTTTTCTTTTCTTTTTTTTTGTACTTAAAGATTTTATTTATTTTGAGTTTTACAATTTTCCCCCTAATCTTACTTCCCTTTTTCTTGTTCAATGACTTTTTTGTATCACCCAGGTCAAGGCTGTTGTTCAGCAGAGGGATTAGGACCCAGGAATGTCTTTCCAGTGCTCCCTAAGAGAATGAGGAGTGAAAGATCTGTCTGGTCTAATGTGCTGTCAATGGTTTGAATATGAGGGAATCATATGAGCACGTTGGCAATCTTTGATGAGACCTGGATCACACATTCTTGTCTGAGGTAATATTTGAGACATTTATTGAAGTAACTTAACTAGCCATGATAGGGAAAGGTGGAAAGAGAGGACAGTTCTGGGTAGGCTGCCATGTCAGAGGCCTTTAGCCATAGAATGAAGTTCACATGATAAGGATTGGTTATGGGGTACAGAAAAGGGTAGGAGAAAGAGGCAAACAGAATTTAGCATTTTGGGTCAGGGAGGTGAGTTCACATGAACAAGTCTTATGCCTGAATCATTCCCAGAATCAATCACATTGAATCAAAGCCAAATTTCCCTCTAAATGTTGAAGGTTTCCCAAAACTCTCCAGCCTGAGTGAGGACATGACCACTGCACTAACCCTAGTAGATTGCAAGCTCCTTGAGAGCAGGGACTGTTTTTTGCCTCTTTTTATATTCCAAGCATTCAGCATAGTGCTGGGACATTAGTGCTTAATAAATATTTATTGATCAATTCACTGAAAGAATGCCTGACAGGTTAAGAGATCTGGTATAGACTCTTAGCTCTGACACTTCTCTGGGATATCTATTCTTTGGATGCCATAACATTGCAGGAAGTACTGAAATATATTTTAAAAAATATTTTCTATTACTAAATTGGGTAGCCAGGCTTTCCGATCTGACTTTTGTAGATCAGACAATTGTTTCACAAGAACTAGTATGCTGTTGTATAATGATATTCCTTTATGGATCCTATATAATCAGAACTCCAGGGACATAAAGTGTCAGTCAACTGACTCTTTTCTCTCAGTGCTGAGTCCCAGGCTCTATCTACAAATATGTGTCAATCAATCTTAGCTTGAGTCCCCCACCTGCTTGACCATCCTCCCTTTATTTTCCCTTCTTTTCCCTTTTGACTTCTTTCCTTGTCTTCCTAACTCTCTTGCTTTATTCATCCCCCCCCCCCTTCACTCAAGGTCAGGAGTTAAACATACAGTTTAATTATATTAGTAAATGCATAATAAAAGCATAAACATTTGTAACCCAAGTCCCAAAGCCCATTCATTGGTATAGGATTTTTTTCCTTATTAGAAGAAAGCAATGCCCTGCCCTGGAGTAGAGGGATGGGGCAGAATTGGGAGAGAAAGACAGAGAGGCAGAGAGAGAGAGACAGAGGGGGAGAAGGAAGGAGAAAGAAAGAAGGGAGGAAGGAGGGAGAAAGAGAAAGAGACAGAGAGAAATTGAGAGAGACAGAGACAGAGAAGATTAGAGTTTCTTTGAGTTCTTGGGTTTCTTCAGTTTCTCTGGGGACTTCTGGTTTCTATTTTCTAGAGACAGTGTGGAAGATGTCAACCCCACTCCATGTGAAGAATTTGACATGAAAGTCCTAGCAGTGTCCATCATATTCCTATTCATACTAGGGACTTCAAGGAACTTTTCCTTGGTGTGATAATCTAGGACTTTTTCTCTTGGTTGAGCTGTTTGTTATCTTGTTCCCAATGGGGGAGCTCCTTCAATTTATAATGATTGGTGTATATTCTCCTAGGTATAGTCTGCAATTTCTGTTTCTTCTCAGATTGAATAAATGGATTTCTTGTTTTAATTCTGTGTATTTATTGTGGGAACTGGGTATTTTATGGGAATATGCATATGAAGCTTGGGGGTTTTTGTTTCCTCCCTAATTAATGAAACAGTGATCCAAAGTTAAATTGAACCTAAAAATCACATCCTCATGACTAATAATATTTAAGAGAGAAGACTTTTAGCCTGGTGTTCCCTTTCTCTGAAGCAAGAAAGTAGCCATGCTACTGGCCTCAACCTCTTTCTTTTCCTCCTAAAAGGAAATCAAGTCTCTCTTGGAGAAGGGTGGGGGAGAAGACGCTAGAGATGTCTGCTTCCCTTTGAGTCCTATAGTGACACTACTGTGATTTATCTAAGGGGAGAGCCTCCACATACATTCACCAAATATTATGAGATCCTGCATCCCATTTGATCTCTGGATGTAGTCCCTTCCTAGTAGGAACCTCCTTCATGCAGGATTCCATTCCTCCTCTATCAATTTCCCAGATACACCAAAGGAACAGGAAGGTTTAATTGCTTACAACGGACTCTATGAAATAGGAGTGGGACTATAGCAGTTAGTTAACAACTGGATCATCATAGTTACAACCATGACTGAGCAAACTAGGACCCAGGATCCCTTCCCCCAGGTCTCAGGGACTTTGGGATTTGACTCATACTTCCCTCTGTCCAGGCAAACCCAGCATTTAAAAGGACCAGTTTAAATGCCCCAGAGGCTGATTTGACTATCACAAATCTAATTCTGACAACAGTAGGGGAATAATCACACTTGGGTGTCAAACCGACCCACCTTTATGTATCTCTCAATTTCTCTCTTTCATCTCCAAAATTCAGCCTGTGAGAATACTTCACCTCTATCACAATTGCTTTTCAGGTCTGTCAGTTTAATGTCTTATCTGAGGAAATATTTCGCAATTACCTAACTCTGTCTTTGTCTGACTCCAGCTAGGGAGTATATATATAACCATACCCCATCTAGACATTTATGGGTAATGTGTTTAAATGTTAGGTTAAACATCACAATGACTGTCCAGTAATTGGAAAGTCAGTGTGCAACAAGGGAATTGGATTTTCATTTTGGACTATTAGCTTTGGTTGTACATACTGATTATTGTTAGTCCTCTGTTTTAGAAGAGGACCAATGACATCATAAGATGATGTCTTGATTTGTAGGTGAATTGGATTTTAGAGGCAGAGTTGCACAAAGCCATCACTTTTTCTTACTGTCACTGAAGTCCAGAGGCAAGATAAAAATCAGGATGACTGGCATATTCCATGGATTACCTTGGCAACTTCAATGTCTGACTAAATTCTAAGTACTCCATAGCAGCCGTGCTAGCTGCCTTCATGGTGATCGGAATACATGGTTCCCATTTGTCCATTTGACTGGGGGAAGTCTTCACATGCTAGAAACTCACTGAACAAACACTGAAGGGTTTGATGCCTTTGGTTATCTTCAATCTGCCTTAACCAATTTGTTGAGATGGTTTGCTGGGATGTGGCCGCTACACATGTTACAGCTTTTTGGAGACACGGGTGAGAACTGAGTCCTATGTAGACACCAAAGGAGGATGGAAGCCTGAAAAGGACCCAGCAGCCTTTACCCCCAAGTGCTAGTCCTCCTTGAACACCCTATATACCCTGACTATTTTGATTATGACATTGAAAGAACCATGGGATGCTGTGAAAAATTTGGGGAAATGTCAGGTACCATTTAAGATATACAAGGAAGTTGGTGAAGTACTTTCCTCATTATATAAACAGAAGTTATGGTATATTTTGTGGAAGCATATTAAAAGCCTCCTTTTAAGTTTAACTGAAATATTAAGAAGTAATATCTTTCTAGACTTTTTCTTTGTGGAAACAAAAGCTGGGGGTCATTCTCAGGGAGATGGATTAATTGGATAATCAAACTTAATTCTTGTCTAGATAGGATCAAAGTTATGAACCACCTGAGAACAATATCCTTTTTTTTTATTCAAGGTTAAGATACTGATCTTGGGAAGGGGGGTTCCTTTTAGTCCTTAAGAAGAGTGGTCAAAAAACAAAACAAAACCAAAAAAAAATCCTTCAGAATCTGATGAACACTACCATTCACTTTTTAAAAAATTTCTCTTATGTACTTCTTTCCCTTAATCCTAATTCTTCATACCGAAAATGACTAATCTATAAACAGTTTTAACACAAATGTGTTTGTATAATTATCTTGACTTCTGCTGAGGGGAGGAGTGTGGAAGGAAATTTTGCAACATATATATATATGTATATATATACATATATATATATGCAATATGCATATGGATGAATGCTGAAAAACTTTCATAATGTGTTTTTGGAAAAATAAAATATCAATAAAAGAGTGGTCAAGGATAGAACTGAGTAGAGACTATTTTGGAATGTTAACCTCAAGCTATATTTTTAGCATACTTTGATCTTTTCCTTGTTCAAGATTCCTAGAATTGTCTCAGTCTTCCAGGGCAAATACAAAGTATTCAATATATATATATAAAGCTATGGTTCTTTTCAGTGGAATAGCTCTTCCAAATGATTAAGCCTGTATTTCTGGTTAGGACATGTCAATAGAAGCAGGGAACAAATGAAAAGAAATAAAAGTGGCTAATAAGAAAAACCTCAGGACAATTGCTTTGTGTCTCATATGCTCCCTGAAAGTGCAGTATTTAAAGTTTAGAGAGTTGAGATGTTTGGGGAACTGAATAGATCATTTTGTATTGTCCAGGAAACCTCTCATTTTTCTCTTTTTTGGTTCATTCAAAATATTATTTTCCAATGAACAAACATTATTCTTTACCATACTTCCTCTTTTCCCTTGGGAATATAAAAGAAAAATAAAATTCTTGTAACAAATATGTATAGCCAAGTTTTGACAAATTTCCACAGTGGCAATTCTTAAAAACATATCTCTTTCTTTAACCTAGGTCATTCTACTTTCTGTTGGGAGGTGTATATTGGTTCTCTGGAATCAAATTGGTTCTCTGGAACCAAACAATTGGTTATTGCAATGATTTGAGTTCTTAAATCTTTCAAATTTCTGAATACCTTCAAAGAAAAGGACAGAAGTCCTCTGATTTTCTTTGCTGTTTTTTAATCATTCAACTTTATTCAATTTTTTGGTGACTCCATTTGGCACTTTCTAAGCAAAGATGCTGGAGTAGTTTGCCATTTCCTTCTCCCACTCATTTTAAAGTTGAGAAAACTGAAGCAAAGAGTGTGAAATGATTTGCCTAGGGTCAAACAGTGTTAGGGTGGATTTGAACTCAGATTCTCTTGACTCCAGGCCCTGTACTTTATCCACTGCCTAGCTGCCTAATTTTATATTACATGTAAAAAAGGCTATTTCAATGGATGACAGTCAAAGAGTCAGATGGACAGTCAGCTAGAATATGACAAGTATATATAGGTACTTCTATCATTGATCAAAAAGAAAGGACAATTTCCCAGGTGCATAAAGCTAAGGAAGCTGGTCAATTGGTCAATAAACACTTTAGGGTTTTCAGTATAGTAAGCACTGTGCTGAGGGCTTGGAAGAGTCAAGAAAGCAATCAAATTGAGAATGACAGTGAACAAACAGATCTTAACTGACCTTTCCTTAGGTATGGTACACAGAAGCCAAATGAAAAGTCATACCCAGATTCTACCTTAGAAACTTGAGGAAATAAGGAAAGGTTTCATAGAGAAGGTGGTACTTGAATTGTATCTTGAAGGGAGAGAGAGTGCAGTAAAGTGGATAAAACTATTCCTCCCAGAGGACAAAATAGCATGAACCCACCTTTTAGTTTACTTCCAGTGGAGCAAAAAAAATTATCTTTCACTACTGTACTACTATTGTGAACTCTGGCCACACTTAAGTTGAGTATACTCATGAAGAAAATGAGGCATTAATTTATTAGAAACTGATTTTCACCAAATCTGCATAGGGTAATGGAAATGAGGTTGAGGGAAATGTTGCCTCAAGTTTCAGAGAATCTAATCCATACCCATCAACTGCTCTTAGAACTTTTTCACCTTAACTCATAGGATTTTATAGAAATGACAGAGAGAACTGAAAATGTGTATAGTGTTCTGAGGCCCAGTCTCTCCTCTTTAGCACCACTTATTGCTTATTGGATATTTCAAACTGAATGTCCCAAAGATAGCTTAAACTCATCATGTTCCCTCCCCCAACCCACTTTTCTACCAAACTTCCCTATTTCAGACAAAGGAATCACCATCTTTCCAATTTCTCAAGTTTGTAATGCTAGTATTATCTTTACCTTCTCATTTTCACTTTACATATCTAATTAGTGACCAGATCTCTTGAATCTGTCCCCTCATACAATTGTTTTCTTTCTTAACTCAGTCAATAAATAAACATAAAGCAAAAAAAAAATTCCCTGTCCTCAAACAGTCTTCAATCTAATGTCTCGATTTTTACCTAGCCCTTAGTCTTTGAATAGACCTTACCTCAGATTAACTGGTCCCTGGGAAAGACTTTAATATAGAAAGATCAAGGTCACCCATAGAATCTTGGACCATCGCCAGTTGTCTGGACTTTTGCCTTGCCACTGGATTTCCATAATTCTGGAGGAGAGAGTGAGACAGATATGAGACTTTGTCTCACTTAAATCTAATTTATACACAAGATATCATCCTTGTGACTAGTCCTTTTTGAGAATGAAGGATAAACAATAGCAATATCTAACAGAGGAGATCATGTGCAAATAAATATATATACAAAGCAAGTTGTAAACAGAATAAAAAGGGAAATAATTGATGAGGAAAGACACTGGTATTATGAAACTTTAGGGAAGACTTCCTGTAGAAGGTAGAATTTTACTTTTTGGACCCTCATTACCTCTCACCTAGATTATTACAATAGTATTTCCTCACTCCAGTCTATCCTCCACACATCTGCCAAAATGATTTTCCTTCCTTCTAATCTAATCATGTCATTTCTTTAACGATTCAACTATGGTTGCTCCCTATTGCCTTTTTGTTCTCAATTCTATAGAGTCTTCTCTCTAAGTTTTGAATCATTTTTCTTTGTTTTGCAGTATTTATTCATGATTTGAACTAATTTTACTAGATCTGGAGACCATCATTTTCTTCTGTAGTTACTGTTTTTCCTATTGATTTATCTGTTTATGTTAAAGGACTTTTACTTTTTCATAAATCTTTGACAATTTCAGTCTTTCCCCACTTCCCTTATTTTCCTTGTCATTCACTTTCTGACTCCCTCTCCTCTGATGAGGCTTCCTTGGGGACTAGATCTCAAAGTGCTTCAACATCCTTCTATACTAAGCAATTCACTGCTGACTAGCCTAGATCTCTACCCCAGCCTACTTGAATGGTCAGAACTGACCCCAGTTGGATGCTGTGCTAGTTTACTCAGGTTTGGTGGAGTGTTACCCCCCCCCACACACACACATAATGACATATCCCACTCTTACTTTTCCTGTTTTCTAATAGGACATCAGCAGTTCAAAGTTTTGCAGCATTGGCATTTGCAGATTACAGTCCCTGGAAGGCTATTGCTTCTGAAAAATTATAGCCAAGCTGTCTATTGAGGCCTGAGCAAACTTCCATAGTATGGAGCAAGAATTTCTATGGCCTAGAAAGAAGGAGGAGGCACTGATTTTAGCTTGTCCTTGAGTCTGCTAGTATAGTCATGCTATATGGATTCTGGGTGTTACAGACCATGGATATGGTTGAAGTTTCTTTATTCTTAGCACGTAATTTCTCTTTTAGAGAGGTCCAAGAGGTCATGGGGATCAGAGAATGTCTCTAGTCCTCTATTTTGTTGCTCACTTCCCTTTTGCCTCTAGGATAAAATGTGAACTCTTTTGTTTTGCTTTTAAAGCCTTTTACAATCTGACACTACCCAATTTTTTCATCCTCCTTATAAATGATTCTTCCTCTTGTACCAGTTGATCCTGTCAAATTGGTCTTCTTGCTGCTCCTTACATACGATCTTCCATCTCCCTAGGAATGCAATACCTTCCTTCCTCTGCCTTGCAGGAGCTCCTCTTCCTTCAACTCAAACACCCTCTTTTACATATAGCATTTCTTGATCCCCCAATAGCTCATAGCCCCTTTCAAACACTACCTTATATTCAACTTCTTTGTATTTATATTTATTCCCTTTATATTAATTAAAAATATATTTATGTACCTATTTCCCAGTTAAAATGTAAGCTTTTTTGAAGTAGGCATTGTTTCATTATTTGTACTTTTTTTTCCAGTACCTAAGGCAGGGGTTGAGCCATAAGCATTAATAAATATTTTATTGTTTAATTGAATCCCATATGTCAATTATCTCTGTCATTTTGTAAACGACATTTATGAGCTACACCTCTACAATCTATGGAAGAGCTAGTCTTCTGAGGACTTCAAGAAAATAATTATTCATAATGGATTTTATCTATTGTATCCATGCTTGAAGTTTTCTGGGGAACTTTACAGTAAGGTCTACAATACCATCAAAGCATCTCTGAATCTGGGGAACATGTCTAAAGTGTCAGCATTGATTGGAACCAATTTTAGTCAGTCCGAGTCACTGGCTAAAGAGTAAGTAATGAGTCTGGATTTAATATTCACTATGGTGACAATCTACTTCACCTCCAGCTCTCAAGAAGCTGTGGACTACTGGGAGAAGAGAACATAAAAAAAACTAAAGAACTAAACTCTCCCCTCAACAGAGGCAGGGCTCTGGTGTCAGAGGGTCCAGATTCAAATCCTACCTCTGTTACTGCCTATGTGAACTTGGGTAAGAAGCTTAACTTCCTATACCTTGGTTTTTTCATCTTCAAAATGAAAGGATTGGATTCATCGATTGGTTAGGTCTCTTCTAACTCTAGATCTAGCTTTGACTTAGCTGAATCTCCAGTGCTGAGGAATGGAAATATTGTGTGAAGAGTAAGCTTAGTATGAGAACTGGTAGCTTCTTACTGCATGAATGGAACGTGTAGTGTGTGAACCTTTGTCCTATTTTCCCCTAGAAACCAAATTACTGCACCCCCTACAGAGATAATTATACCTGTACTATCCCTCTCACAGAGGGTTGTGAGAAGACTTTGTGAGTCTTAAAATGATATACAAATGATCTTCCTCTCCTCCTTCCCTCTTTCTCTTCCCTCCCTCCTTCCCGTTCTTTCTTTCTTTCTTCCTTTACTTCCTTTCCCTCCTTTACTTGCTCCTTTTCTTCCTTCTCTCCCTTCCCTCCTTTTTTCTTCTTCCCTTCCTTGCTCCCTCTCTTTTCTTCTCTCCTCTTTTTTTCTTCCTTTTCCCCACAAAAATCTTGGGTTTTCGGGAACTACAAGTTTTCCTTTAACTTAGAAAAGTAAAAAATACCTGGAAGTGAAAATGGACCATGCTGGACTTACAGTTAGTTGGTCACCATGTCTTCTCTCTATCTAGAAAAATGAACTGAATTAGCTGAGCAATGTCCTTGGTTGGTAAGTGCCTACAGGAAGTGAAAGTTAGACAAAACTTGCTCCACTGTTTTGAGACAAAAAGATGGACCTAGTACCTAGTCTCAGGAAAATGACTATAGAAAGGAGGTTTGATTAGGGAAACCCATGGTTAATTTCATGAGTTTCCCACTCTATTGGATGAGTTAATAAGATGTGGACCTTTGTTTGGAGGCATCAGAAGGAAGCTTCCAGTGGAGGTAAGTATTTGTACTGGCACCTTGCTGGGAAGACATGGGGAGGAAGCATGGTATCAGGGAGAATTAAGTTGAAATTCCACTTCAGACATATAGCTATGTGACCCTGAGCAAGTCATTAACCTCTCTAGGCCTCAGTTTCCTCATGTGTTAAATGAGGTGGTTGTATTTCCAGTTCTAAAATCTATCATCCTATTATCAACTGAGAGTTCTGAGAGGTACAATGTATAGAGTGCCAGGTCTGGAGCCAATAAGACTCATCTTTTCAAGTTCTAATCTGACCTTAGATACTTATCAGCTGAGTGGGTTTGCCTCAGTTTCCTCAGCTGTAAAATGACTAGAGAAAGATATCTTTGCCAAGAAAACCCAAAAATGGAGTCACAAAGACTCAGAAGTGACTGAAAAATGACTGATCAACAACACAATCATCATCTGATTGGATCTCAATGTTTGAGACTGACTTCATTATACACTTGTCAGTGGAATTGGCCCTTGGTTTATGGCCTTTTATAAACTAGACCCCTCCCATATTTCCAGTTTTCTTGTACCTTACTTCCTAATACCTACTCTTGTCTTGGCTCCAGTGACACTGCTCTCCTCACCGTTCCATGAAGAAGAAACTCCACCTCTTGGCTCCTGGCATTTTCTCTGGATGTCTCCTATGCCTAAAATGGTCTCCTTCCTCATCTCTATCCACTGTCTTTCTTGATTTCCTTTAAATTCTAACTAAAGACTCAACCTCTACAGGAATTCAAAGCTTCCCCTGTATTAATAATCTGCTTATCCTATTTATAACTTATTTGTCTATATTTATTTGCTAATTGTGTGTGTCTCCCCTATGTCCCCCTCTCCCAATAGGTTGTGAGCTACTTGAGGGCAAGGCCTCTTTTTGAATCTTCAGGACTTAGCATTGGACCTGTCACATATCTAGGCACTTGATGTTCATTGATTGATTTATTCTTAGTCTATATCAAGTGAGTTGTGAGATGAACTTGGGGTTGTCTCTATGTTCAGAATCTCCCTTTGACTTTTCCCTCTCAGAATTCAAGGGTTTGGGGGTGGGTGGGTTGGGAGGGAGGAAACTGGAGGTGAAGAATTCCCTTTTCCTCCCTTGTCCTCTACAGCACAAATGAGAACAAGGTCACTGCAAAGGCAACTGGATTGGGTAATTTAGGGATGATGTGAAAGAGCTCCCTCTTTTTGCATTTCCTAGGGAAAGTGATCTTGGAAGCTAGTAAAAGGAGTTTTCCTGGGAAGCACCAGCTTTAGGGGGTGCTTTGTGGGTAATCCCAACTTGAGATTTCCTGAGTGTGAAGATTTGAACACTGACTTTCTAGAAGCAAAGGATCTTCCAACCATGTGTATCTAGGAGGAGAAATAAGATCACCTTCAGAAGACTGAGTGGCAGCTGAAGGACCAATAATAATAATGACAATAACAATTAGCATTTATATAACACTGTTATGTAACAAAGAACTTTACAAATTTTTCTTATTTGATCCTCCCAACCACCCTAGGAGACAGATGCTATTATTATCCTTATTTTATAGATGAGGGAACTGAGGCAGAAAGAGGCTAATAAGTGTCTCAGCCTGTACTTGAACTCAGGTGTTCCTGACTCCAGGTCCAGAGTTCTGTCCACTGTGCCTAGGACTATTACCATAACTCTTAATTGTACATGTCATTAAAATATATGAGATGCAACAAAGCAGTATTTAGGGGGAAAATTGTATCGCTAAAATAGGCCTCAATAAAAAAGAGAAAGAGAAGTTCAATGAATTGAGCATGTAACAAAAAAATCTAGAAAAAGAACAAATTAAAAATTCTCAAATACCATATTGGAAATCCTGAAAACTAAAGGAGAGATTAATAAAATTGAAAGTATAAAAACTACTGAACTGATAAATTAATTAAACTCTCCATTGCCAGTTTTTCTCCTCTCTGATCTAACCTCTTCACATCTGCCAAACTGATATTCTTAAAACAAAGATCTGGCCATATTAAATCCTTTAGTCAAAAATCTTTGATGTTTTGCTATTGCCTACAGATTAAAATACAAGCTATTCACCTGAACATTTTAGAATCCCATCACAATCTGGATTCCACCAACTTTATGCTTTTGTTTTTCTTAATTACTCTCCATTCTAGTCAAACTGGTCTTCTGTTTCCCCAGAACATGACATTCCATCTTCTACTTCCATACTTATTAAACAAGTGGTTCCCCGAACTGGAATGCATTTCCTTCTCACCTCTGCCTCCTGGAAACTCTAGCTTTCTTCAAAGTAAGACTCATTGGGGAGGCTAGGTGGCACAGTGGATAGAGCAACTGCCCTAGAATCAGGAGTACCTGAGTTCAAATGTGACCTCGGACACTTCATAATTACCTAGCTATGTGGACTTGGGCAAGCCACTTAACCCCATTGCCTTGCAAAAACCCAAAGTAAGACTCATTTGCTAATCCCTCCTAGTAGAAGGAAATGATTAGATTTTTTTTGCCTTTGTATTTCTAGCACCTAACACAACACTTTATATGTAGTAGATACTTTTTTAAACTTTTGTACAACTGAATGCCTTTTCTAGGCAAATTTACTTAGAAGTAATCATGCATACTTTGTCTTTGAACTCTTCTGGATCATTGTGTTCAGTTCTGGGTACCACAATCTAATAATAATGATAACAATAATAGTATTTATAGAGCACTTTAAGTTTGCAAAGTGCTTTATATATGTTAGTTCATTTGATCCTTATAACAATCCTGAGAAGTTGGTTGGTGCTATTATCATCTCCACTTTACAGATGAAGACAATGAGTTTAGGTGATTTACCCTAAGTGACACAGCTGGTATCTGACCTAGGATTTGATCTCAGGTCTTCCTAACTCTAGATTCTGTTATCCATCCATTGCACCACCTAATCCATCCAGGTAAATTTAAGAGAATATTGACAAACCCAAGTGTCCAGAGAATGGTGAAGGGCCTGAAGTCCATGTTAGAAGAAATTTGATTTAAGGAATTAAGAATAGTGTGTAGAGTAGATTTTTTTTTTGCAAGGCAATAGGGTTAAAAGACTTGCTCAAGATCACATAGCTAAGTTTATGAGGTCATATTTGAACTCAGGTTCCCCTGACTCCAGAGCAGGTCTCCTATCCACTACACCACCCAGCTGCCCCTGGAGAACAGGGATTGAGGAACACACGAGCTGTCTTTAAGTATCTGAAGTGCTATCCTGTGAAAGAACAGACTTTGTTTTGAATGACCTCAGAAGGCAAGACCAGAAGCAATGGATGAAAAGTTGAAGGAAGTAAAATAAGGTGCCATGTTAGGGGAAAAAACCCCTGAAATTTCTTAACAATTCCCAAACTGGAAGACTATGCCTAAATTTTATGATTATGAACTCAAGGTGACTTTATAGTCAATAGCTGCAATTCTGGTGAACAAAAAGGTTTTGGGGAAATCTGAATGTCAAACCATTCAACAAACATATGTATTTGTTTGTTTGTTTGTTTTGATTGATATTCTATTTTTTCAATTACATGCTGTGAAAGATTTTCAACATCCATTCACTTCCAAATTTATAAGTTGCCCATTTTTCTACCACTCTTCCTTCCCACTCTCCCACCCTCTCTAGTGTCAAATAGTCTGTTAAAAGTTGTAACTGTACATTTATGTTTAACATGTTTACTATATATTAGCCATTTTGTGTATGGGGAAATAGGAGTAAGGAAAAAGAAAGAAAACCATAGGATAAGAAGGAAAAACATAAGAGAAGTTTTAAAAAAGTGAATATAGTATCTATTTGGATACTGTGGTTTTGGTTATTTTTTTCTTTACTTTTTTTTTTCCTTTGGATGTGAAAGGCATTGCCCATAATGGATCTCCCAGAGTTGTCCTAGATCTCTGAAGTGCTGAGGGGAGCTGTATCCATCATAACTGATCAATTCACAGTGTTGTTGTTAATGTATACAATGTTCTCTTGGTCAGCAACCAATGATAAAATACAATGTTCTAGGATCAGGAATATTAAGGCAAAAACAGCTCCTGCCCTCAAAGTGCTTACATTCTAACAGGAAGAGAGATATGTCAATAAACAGGTTCTTATAAGATACTTAGAAGTAGATGGAAGGTTATTAAGCCTAGAATGGAAGAGTCTAGCAACTGGCTGAAGGAGTCAGAGAAAACCCTCTAGAAGGAGTCCATGTTTAAGTATTAAAGATAGGAATCTTAAGAGACAGAGGTGAGGAGGAAAAGTGATTCAGGTTTGGGTAAAGGCACCGAGATGGGAAAATGAAGAAAGGAGGTGGAATGTTATATCTATGTAACAAGTAGACAAATATGGCTACATTGTAAGGTATGTAGAGGACAGCAGAACACTTTCAAGGTAAGAAAGAGCCATGTGGGCATGTATTCACATCTTTATCTTCTTATTAAGAAATATTGAGGAGTATCCAAGACATGATTTGGGAGTCATAGTGCTGTTATCTTAATAATGATGGCTAACATTTACATAGCGCTTTAAGGTTTACAAAAGTGCTCAGACATTTACCAGTCGTGTGACCCTGGTCAAGTCATTTAATCCTGTTTGCCTCAGTTTCCTCATCTGTAAAATAAGCTGGAGAAGAAAAATAGCAAACCACATTAGTATCTGCCAAGAAAATCTCAAATGGGGTCACAAAAAGTCAGGCATGATTGAAAAATGCCTGAAATACAACAGCTACAATTCTTGTTTCATTTTATTTTGACAACAATCCTGGGAGGTAGATGCCATTATTATCCCCATTTTGCAGTTGAGGAAACTCAGGCAAATGGAAGGTAAGTAGTTTACCTTCCTGCCTTCCTGCCTTCCAACTCCATGCTCTTCCATCATACCACCTAGCTTTTTAACATGCCAATAGTCACCAATTACTTGGGAGGTGCTACCAGAGGATGACAGGTCTGAGATGGCAATGTGAACCTTTCACCTAGCTCCAGTTTTGAGCCTTCCTCTAATTACACTCTGGTTCTTCTTTCCAGTTAACACTGTTAACAGGGGCTGGGTCTTCTCCAGTTCAGTTTCTGAAAGACTGAGAGAGATCAAAACAATGATAATTTAGGGACTCTCAATAGGCTCCTTCTTGCCTCAGAAAGGACTAGCTACTTCCCTAAAACAGCCATCTCAGAAGGAAGAACAAGATGTCCCAGTGACTGAGCTATGATCACCACGTGGTCAAAAAGCCACGAGCCTCCTGGGATCATATTTCCACTTAAGCTTGTCAATTGGCACTGGTCTTCTAAAAGCCAGTCTAAGTCATATGTGGGCAATTCTCTCAACCCGCTTATGGAATTTTAGTTCTTAGGAATCCTTCCCAGGGAGTAAGAAAGATTGAAAATTCCTCTGGGAAATCTTAAAAATATCTATGACCCCCAACCAGGCTGGACAGATCACCATGATATATCGCATGAATCTACACAAGAGGACCTAGGGAATCCCCTACATTCCATCATCCCAGTCATTTTAATTTCCTAAGAGTGTGTTTGGAGGGGATGAACTCCAGATAATTAGCCTAGATTTCTGTAATGGAGAATTCTTTGGTCTTGGTCTGGGGCCAGCTGGAAAGGAAAGGAGGAAAGAGAATTTGGAGAGAGGGAAGAGAGAAAGCCTAGTTCACATCCATTTTACACAAGATCAAATTTTACTGTCAACTTACTTAGGTGTGGGGGTGGGGAGGTGATAAGAGTAGGGGAAAGAGTAAAGTCTTCAGGAGGTACAAAAAAGGGAAACTGGTTGAGTCAGAGACTGTTAAGAGGAACCAAGATGATGGGAATTTAGGCTGGAGGGCAGTCACAGGCAGCCTTCTCCTTGGAAATCTAATTAAATTTTCTTTTTCTTTTTTTTTTTTCTGAGCTCCAGTAAGAGCTATGAAAATCTCTGGAGGCTTATGATGTTTTCAGCATCCCACTTGACATCTTGAACTTCCATTTTATCAATCTCAACTTCAATAATCATATGACTCATGAGTCTTCATTTTACCTTATCCATTATCAGAATACTTAGTCCTTTGATCTTGACAATTATCCATAAGTATTCTATTGCTAAGATCCAGAACTCTGAAATTCCTTTCTCTGACCATAACTTCCATCCTTCCATCTCTCTCTTTGCTTTACTCTTCCTGCTCTGGTCTTTGTGTTAACCATGAATCACACACTCTACCCCTTCTCCATCCTATCAGCTCATCATCACGCTCTGGCCACTGTTGAATCTTGTTACTCAGCAACAGTTCAATTTTACTCAACCGGTTAGTGGTTCAGTTTTAAGTAAATAGTAAGTTTTATACCATCCTCTACCCTTGAATCACTTGCTCCTCTTCCTATTGTGCCTTGTCAGACTCCAAACCTTGGTGACCCCTATTATCTGCTTTTTTCTATTCCTACACAAGTACTGAAATTGATAGCATATGATCTCAATGGAAGCCTCATTAGGACACAGCTGTATTTTTGTTCTTTGCTTGACTCTCAATTGTACCCTCAAAGCAACTGTTTTAAACTTTTTTTTTTTTGGTTTTTGCAAGCAATGACAATCTTCCACCCTCTTCTCCTCTCTTTTTATATTTTCTCTTGTCACCTTCGATGAATGCAGTGATCACTTTTGTGCAGATGATTCCCAAACTGATAAATTCTGCCTTTGTATCCTGAATTCCATTCTATGTTAATAATTAATTGCCAGAAGTCTCATAGGCATCTCAACCACAACATATCCAAAACAGAAATCATCACCTATCTTCTTATAACTGTTTTTCCTTCTAATTTCTCTATATCTGGTGTGGGTATCAATAGTCTTCTGATGACCAAATATATAGTCTCAGTCATCTTTGATGCAACTCTCCTTCTCCCTCATGCCTAATAACCAATTGTTACTTAGATCAATTCTGCTTCTTCCACATCTCTCAAATCCATCTGCTTCTCAGCCCTCAAATAACCACAGCCTTCATTCAGACCCTTTCACCTCTCATTTAGATTATTTCAATAACCTCTCAATTGGGCCTCTTTTTCCAGTCTCTTCCCAGTCCAATCCTATTTAGACAGTTGTTAAAAAAATCTTTCTAAAGCATACTTGCAGAGGAATCCCCAGGGTCTCCCTATTGCATCTAGGATAAAATGTAAACTCATTTGGCATTTAAAGATAAAAGATAAGAGCCAAAATGAAATATTACAATGGATGTGTATTCTCCCTTCACCAATTCAGACCAGAACTTATACTTTCTTGCCCAATCTCTGTGACTCCTGTTCATATCTTTCCATAAATTCATCCCAAAGAGTTCACTTACCACAATAGAGAGTCCAGGGAAATGAGTAATGCAAACTCAAAATTCTATGAGAATATGAAGAAAATCCTTGAATGTCAGATTAAGAAATTTTTATTTTACTATTTAGTCCATGGAAGACCACAGAATCATAGAATTTTAGAATTGGAAGGGATCTCAGTGACCATGTAGCTTGATCCATATGTGGAGAAAAATGTGAAAAAAAAATCTCTACTATAACATATCCAAATGATCATCCAGGCTCTGCTTGAAGACCTCTCTAGGAAGCCCATTTAATTTTTGGAGATCTCTAATTTGCTAGAAAGTTTTTCTTGACATCAAACCTCAACTATACTTTTTTGTAGCTTATGCCTGCTGCACTTAGTTTTGTCCTCTAGGGCCAAACACAACAAATCTAATCCATTCTCCACTTGATGATTCTTCAAATACTTGAAGGCAGTTACCATGTTCCCCTGAGAGTCTTCTCTCCAAGTTGAAAAAAAGATATTTATATATAAATTTTATTTATCTGTATATGACATTTATTTATAAATGTGTGATATTTATATGGGCAGCTAGTGGACAGAGTGTCAGGCCTGGAGTGAGGAAGACTCAACTCCATGAATTCAAATTTGACTTCATAGTCCTATCAACTATGTGAACCTGTCCTAGTTGCTTTATCCTGAATGCCTTCATTTTCTCATCTGTAAAATGAACTGAAGAAGGAAATGGCAAATCATTAGCTGTGTGACCCTGGGTAGATCATTTAACCCTGTTTGTCTCAGTTTCCTCATCTAGTAAAAGTAAATTGCAAACCATTCCTGTATCTTTGCCAAGGAAACTTCAAGTGGGATCACGAAAAGTCCTATACAACTGAAGTGACTGAACAATAACAATTATATAACACTTTTTTCATGCTAGGCATCATGCCTTAGAGATATTACCTCTTTGATACGAACAACAACCCTGGAAGGACAGTGTTATTATTATTCCCATTTTAAAGAATTTCCTGACTCCAGACCCAATGTCCTAATCACTGCACCACCTTGCTGCCATTTCCTTAAACCAATCCTTGTATGATATGAACTAAAGGCCCTTCACCAATATGGTTGCCCTCCCCTGGACAGTCTCTAATTTAACAATGACCTCTTAAATCATGGAGCCCCAAACTGAACACAGTATAGATAAGGCCTGATGACAGCAGAGGACTGTGAGACTATAACTTCCCCATTCTTGGAAACTCCTAATGTAATCCATTATTGCATTAGTTTTTTTGGCTACTAGATCATATTGCTGACTCATACAGAGCTCCACTTCTAAATCTTTTTTGGAACAGCTATTTTCTAACAGTATATTAACTGTTCCTAGCTTTTTGTAATTGGCAAATTTGATGAGTATACCATCAATAGAGGAAGCTATAGTGTGGGGAACAGAGAGATATCTAGGAAATCCTGGGTTCCAATTCTGACTCTGAAATATACTGGCCTTGTTTAGTCAAGGGTAAATCACTTAACTCTCAGTATTTTAGGCAACTGTCTAGGATTATAAATTTCAATGAAGAGTCTTTTTTTTTAAAACAGGAAATACAGAGTTTTTTATATGGTGGGTACTTTTTTGAATGATTGTTAAATTGAATTGAATTCATAAAATGATATGGATAAGTTAGATTGTCTTTAATGACTTTACCTCTTCTTTAATGTTCTCTGATTCTTAAAGAGATTGTCATTTGTCAGTATCCATTTCAAGATCTTATTGATAGTGGACAGCTCCCTCTGGCATGTGTTCTCTCTGTCTCTGTCTCTCTCTTCCCCTTCTCTCTGTCCATTTCTCTCTCCATCTTCATCTCTCTCACTTTTTAGCTTTACCCCCCTCCTCTCTGTCTCTCTGTTCATTTCTCTATCTCTGTCCACATCACCTCACTCTTCTATTTAATTATTTTTCTTTTTTTAGGTTTTTGCAAGGCAAATAGGGTTAAGTGGCTTGCCCAAGGCCACACAGCTAAGTAATTATTAAGTGTCAGAGACTGGATTTGAACCCAGGTACTCCTGACTCCAGGGCCAGTGCTTTATCCACTGTGCCACCTAGCCGCCTTTCTCTTTAATTCTTTAAATTTTTCTAGACTGTTTTCTTTTAATATGAGACCTTGTTCTTTACTACACTCTAATATTTAGTAATAGATAAATCATATAAAATAGTCCATGCTAGCTAATGTATTATCCCTCTAAGAAAATGATCAGGTATTTAAGGAAAGGAAGGGCTCTCTTTGCCACTGTGTATATCTATCCTGGGATATGTACTGTGCATATGTTAATGAAAGAAGAGGGGCATAGGTCAAAGTCCATTAACAGTAGTTGTGCATGTTTAATTGGCTCAATGTAAATAAAGATCCTGGAAAATGCTTCTTTGTGAAGTATCAAAGATGGAGGAAGAGGAGATAAAATCACAGGATGCAATCAAGTTGGTCTCCATGTGGCTAGAAAGTTGGAAAAGCATAAAATAAAAGATTTATTGGGAACATAACTAAGGTGATAAAGACAAAATTAATTTGTTTTATTTAATTAATTCAATCAGAAACTGCTTGAATATTATAAAATCTAGAATCTTAGGCTAGATTAGTAATCTAGATTGGGGAAAGAGATTTCTGATTATGGAAAGGTATTCCATACATGGTATAAGAAAGGGATAAGCATTTATATTATGCCTAGGCATTCTGCAAAGTATTTTCCAAACATTTTCCTAGCTGAACCTCACAAAATCTTATTATTTCCATTTTACAATTGAGGAAACTGAGGCAAACAGAACATAAGTGATTTGCCCAGGGTCACACTATTGGTAAATGTCTGAGGCTGGATCTGAACTCAAGTCTTCCTGACTCAAGATTCAGGGTTCTATTTACTCTGTCACCTAGCATGGAAAATAAAGCAAAAGATTTGTGTTTGTTGACTAGCAGTGGTTATTTGAAAGAATAATATCAGTTTTCATCTGGAAATAATATATGTGGTTTGGTTGCTTTGGTTGTATTTGACTGTTCATGACTCCATTTGGAGTTTTCTTGGCAAAGAAAATGATTGACCATTTCCTTCTTCAACTCATTTTCTAGATGAGGAAACTGAGGCAAATAGGGCTAAGTGACTTAGTCACACAGATAATAATTGTCTGAGGTCAGATTTGAACTCCTGACTACAGGCTCAGAACTTTGTCCATTGAGTCATTTAGATGCCCCAAAGTAATGTACAGAGAAAAGTTAAACAAGGCTTTGTTTTCTCCAGAATTAGGGAGTGGGAGGAGAACCTAAGGACCTAAGGGGAAACAGAACTAAGAAGAGAAATCCAAGTTTATCCTCAAAAGTGGGTAAAGTTTTATTTAAAAAGATTATGCTGGGGTGGCTAGGTGGCACAGTGGATAGAGCACTGGCTCTGGATTCAGGAGTACCTGAGTTCAGATCTGGCCTCAGACATTTGATAATTACCCAGCCGTGTGGCCTTGGGCAAGCCACTTAACCCCATTGTCTTGGAAAAAGCTTAAAAAAAATATGCTGTTTTTCTTAATGTAGTGTCAGAAAAACAATTTGAAATTATGGGAAGAAAGTGACTAAAAAAGTCCCTCTTCTTTGACCTAGAGATTCCATGTACACCAAGAAAATTGAAGACATAACACAAAGCCCCAAGGAAGGCCTAAGTGGTCAGTCCATAGCAACACTTGTTGTAGTAACAAAGAATTGGAAACAATTTAGAAGCCCTTCAGTTGAAGGATAGCTAAACAGAAGCATGAGATGACCACTATGAACTCCTCCTCTGAAGAGAAGCAAACAATCCAGAAAATGACTGGTAACATGAATGACAAAACTCAAACAAAACAATCCACATGGAATGCTGGGAAATTATAATAATCAAGACTGGTCCCAAAATAGACATAAAAGAGCCTACTGCACTGCACTTCACAGTGGTGGGGGGTTATGGGAGTGCATATAATGTTTGATCTTTTGGGATGCATTGGTTAGTCTTTCTATACTTATTTCCCTCCTTTTTTTTCCTTTATCGTGAAGGGTTACCCTCTGGGAGAGGGTGGAGGGAGATATGGAAGTTTGTGCATTTTACTCTTCATTTCTTCTGGTATATTCTTTTTTTTTTTTTGTAAGGCAAACAGGATTAAGTGGCTTGCCCAAGGCCACACGGCTAGGTAATTATTAAGTGTCTGAGAGCGGATTTGAACCCGGGTACTCCTGACTCCAGGGCCAGCACTTTATCCACTACGCCACCTAGCCACCCAGCTCTGGTATATTCTTATCATGCATTCAAAAATGTGGGTGATAGGGGTGGCTAGGTGGTGAAGTAGATAGAGCACTGTCCCTGGAGTCAGGAGTACCTGAGTTCAAGTCTGACCTCAGACACTTAATAATTACCTAGCCGTGTGGCCTTGGGCAAGCCACTTAACCCCGTTTGCCATGCAAAAACCACAAAATATGGGTGATATAAAATTGAAAGAGATGAATCAAAGTTCTTTTATTACTAAAAAAAGAAAATAATCCAACTTTTTTCTTTACTCATTTGGGAGATAAAACCAGGAAGAGACTATTTTTCAGAAGCACTGGGCAATCTATCCCTCCTAACACTGCTTTGTTAATTATCTGAAATTTTACAATTAGAGAGTCATTCCTTTGTGTCCTTTTAAAATTGCACTACTGTTGGGAAAAATACAGATATAATTGGCATTACATTTCTTCTACCAGTATCATTTTACAATTATAACAAGTATTACTAAAATTTGTTGTGTGGTAGTTTGATTTATAACCCATTTATGCTATTCTTTCAGTTCACTGTATAGCAGGTTTAATTATCAGAGGATCTGGTTTCAATTCTTGACTCTTATTACTCACTGGTTGTTTAGTCTTGTACATGTTGTTTAACCAGACTTAGTTTTTCCTATATAACATGAGGGAGATAGATAATTCTGTACCTCAAATATCCTCTGCTTCAAATGTAAATGAATGGTTCCCTGTAACATTATTTTACCTAAGACATTTTGCTTGGAAGCATCCCTAGTGTATTTAAGGACAAAGAGTTCCACAAATCTTATGGGGAAATATTTTTGGTCTTGGGAGGAAGTGCCTTTTGGTGTTTTTGAGATAATACCCTTTGGTCAGCTGTTTCCTTGGCCTACATAAAAGAACAGATCTAATTTCTTTATAATGAGTTGTATCACAAAAGTATTTTATGATATCATTTGGAAGCAGGAAATTCTCTTTAGGGGTAAGTAGGTGGCTAAGTGGAGGCAGCTGGGTGACTTGGTGACCCTGGACAAGTGACTTAACCTTAAGGATTGCTTTAATGCACTGGAGAAGGAAATGGCAAAGCACTCCAGTATTTTTACCAAGAAAACCCCACGAACAGTATGGTCCAAGGCATCACGATTAGTCAGAAACAATTGAACAGATGAACAGGTGGCTTAATAGATAGAGCATTGGGCTTGGAGACAGAAAACTGGAGACTTCAGACACTTACCAGCTGTGTGATGCTGAGCAAGTCACTTAATCTTTGTTCACCTTAATCCAATGGAGAAAGAATTGGCAAACTACTCTAATATCATTGCCAAGAAAACTCCATTCATAGTATGGTCCATGAAAAGTCAGATACAACTGAATGAAATGATTTAGTAGATAAAGAAGTGAGCCCAGAGTCAGGAAGATCTGGATTCAAATTTGCTCTGAGATACTTACTAGCTATATGACCTTGTTCAAGTCACTTAACCTTTCTTTGCCACAGTTTTCTCAACTGTAAAATGGGGGTAATGATAACACTTATCGTCAGGGGTTGTTGTGAGAATTAAATGAATTAACATTT
This sequence comes from Macrotis lagotis, assembly GCF_037893015.1. Classification (NCBI taxonomy): domain Eukaryota; kingdom Metazoa; phylum Chordata; class Mammalia; order Peramelemorphia; family Peramelidae; genus Macrotis; species Macrotis lagotis. The sequence goes on along the minus strand of NC_133661.1, from coordinate 249,139,289 downwards.
GTAAAGAGCTTTGCACCAGCTTAGCCTGGGAACTTCATAAATGCTAAATTTCTTTCTCCCTTCCTCCCTCCCTCCCTCTTCTCTCCCTTCCTCCCTTCCTTCCTTCCCTCCTTTTGTAAGGGACCCACTCCCCCCCAAGCAGATGATTCAGAGAAAATTGTTTGCTATAAGTTGGGAAAAGTAGTCATTCCTTCTCTCTTTCCTTCTCCTCTTCCCCCAAGCCCCCAAGCTCCCAGCCAAAACTTTGTTCTGAAGGTAAATCCTTGATTCTAGTGGGACTTATTTTCCTCAGAGTCAGTTTGATTAAGTAGTAAAGGGAGGAGAGAAGAGGCCAGGGGCCCTCGACATTTCCACAGTAGCACCTAAGTGTGAGAAGCTCTAATGTTAGAAGAGCAGGGTTAGAGGCTGTGAAAGTCACAGAACTTGGGAATTCAGGTGGTTTCCACCCTGGCTGTTGTTAATGACACCATCTGATCTAGGAGCTTCACACCTTCTTGGTGTGAAGGACCCTCTGGACCAAGACAGTAAGAGTTCACAAAGTCTTTTCTTTAGGGAAATAAGTAAACACTTAGAAGAGCATAGATTTCACTAAGATGGGAAGCAGTTGGCCGATTCCTTTGGTTGACTCCAGGTTTTAGGGTCCCCAGGAAAATATATGGTGGAGATCAGAACTTGAGATGTGGAGAAAAAGAATTTGAACATTCTTCCATCTTCATTTATTTCGTCTTGGAGTATAATTAATATAATCAATTTCTATCTGCTTAAGAGAGTTTAGAAGGAAAGGGGAAGGTAGAACAGATGTTAAGAAGTGGTCAAAAGTGAGGGATAAAATTCATCTTGGAAGTATGTGCATTTTACTCTTCCTTCCTTTTGGTATATTCCTTCCATGCATATGGCAGGACACATCAATAAAATTATGCATATGCTTTTATAGGGAGTATAGCAATTTGGTTGAAGAAACAAAATTGGCATTAAGGAAATAAAAGAATATGTCTTTGTGTGTGTGTGTGTGTGTGTGTGTGTGTGAAACAGGAGGTGCTACAATGGATAGAGTGTTGGACCTGGAATCAGAAAGACTCTTCTCTTTGAGTTCAAATACAGACTCAGATACTTAGTAGCTATATCAACCTTGGGTAAATCACTTAACTCAGTTTGCCTCAGCTTCCTCATTAGTAAAATGAGCAGAAGGAAATGTGGCAAAGCACTCCAGGATCTTTGCCAAGAAAATTCCAGGTGGGATCATGAAAACTAAAAACAATTGAACAATAAAGCAGCCCCCTCCCTCATCACTTTTCCCTTCCAGGAGTAAAAAAGAGAAGGAGAAATGTTCAATAGATAATTTTAATTTCTTGAGAGATTTCCTAACTAACTGAGTGTGGTTAGCTTTAGCTCAAAAAAAAAAAAGTCTGAACTAGCCTAAGTCTATGAGTTTTTTTTTCCAGGCCTGAATCTCCAGTTGCTTCAGAGCTGCATGGGCCCCTCCATGTGTATTACTTGGCTACCAATGTACTCTGTGTTTATCTTCTCCCACATGGGTGGTCACCTGAGTAGACTATTTGTACCTCTCTGTGTATGGAGGCATTTCTTGTAATTTATTTTGTCATGCTGTTCAAATGCCCTTTGCTTTGAAGAACTATGTACTTACTTGGGTTGGGTTACTAAATGAAAATAAATTTGTGGGGGTTTGTGAACTATGGTTTTCAGGAGGCACTAGTCTATAATATGCCATGAACCTTGGATGACTTTCTGGGGACCCATATGTGGGTGGGGGTGGGGGTGGTAGCACAGCAGGGTGGGGGGCAAAAGGGGAGAGGCTGTGGGGTGCTAGACTTCTACAATTTAAGGGGCTGGGATTTCAACAGCAAGGGCACTCATACTAATTTAGTTATATCTTCTCTTTGCCATAATAGATTTTTGTGAGTTGCTCCAGCTGAAAAGTTTCTTCATCTAGTAGCCAAACTTTTCAGGTCTGACTGATGAATTTCTCCAAACTTTGCCAGACTGGTCAATCAATCATTCAATCAATCAACCAGTCAGCAATCATTTTTCAAGTATCTCCCTTTGTATGAAATGTTGTGCTAGGTGCCAGAGATATAAATAAAAATCCACTGATCACAAAATACTAACATTTACTAAGAAGGAATACAACACGTATCCTAGAGATGTATCCAAAGAATGAACTGTCAGACATTGTGAGTTGAGCCATACAACAATAGATTGTCATGCTTTTTTTCCAATAGTAATGGCAATATTAATTTGATTATTGTTCTCTGAGCAAAATATAATGAGCAAAGGGATGGGGGAACCATAATAGCAAGACTATTGGCAGGATTCCTAAGTGGGCTAGCCCCTGAGCTTTATCTGATGCAGTCAACCATTGGGATGCTAGGGTCATGATATAAGGTAAGCAGATCTACCTTACAGCATGTTCCAAAACAGAATACATTAGGGACAGGTTTTCTATAGATTCAATCCAGGAGGTCCTGATGGAAGGAGCAGGACAGATGGCAAGATGCTCTTGCTGACCAGATCCTGATGTCCTTGTGAATGACTGGATGGAATTAAACCTTATCCTTAAAGAACTGACTCCATTAGATCCAAACTCTAAATCATTTCCACATAGTAGGATATATCCAAGATTTTACTCTGATGAGAGAATCTTCTAGACATGTAGTTACCTCCATGGTGCCATGTTGAAGCTTTAAAACAAGATTTTATGTTGATTATGATTTGATAAAATGAGAAAATGCTATTAGCTTTGTCAGTATGTGTTCAAAAATAATAAGTTTAATTTAGCACTTTTACCAAGCATTTTACATATATTAAGTCTTGTAAAATTTGATCATATTCTTAATTTTCCCTTCCCTATAGTTCTTTTTGTCTTGGAAAGTAAATTCTATGTAGCAAAAATTAGTGCCCTTTTAACCAGTACTGCAACTATTGTGTCAATTAAATATCCTTTGGGGGCAACTGGGAATAAGTGGGTAGGAACAAGAAAGAAGAATTTTCTTCTCTTCTGTAGCCTGAGCCATGAACTAGAATCCATTTTTGACTATAAAGGGGAGAACTAAGTTCAATACCATTTCCTAGTTCTTTTCACCAGTTGGAATAGCATTATGCTTAATTGTTTTCCCCTAGGCTTTTGACCTTGCTCTGATACCTTCAACTGTTTCCCCATAGTTTAAGCCTATAAAAATAACCTACTTACCATCGAGAGGGACTCAGATCACTGTTTGTGTCCAAAGGAGGCAACCAAATGTTTTGGGAAAGGCTAGTGGTATAATAATTTCTTAAGTGAGAACTAGATCCATCCACAGGAAAAATTGGTCATTATTTTTCATCTTTGGCTGAGGGGAAATTTCAGTGGAGTCTAATGCTGTGCACTGGGTAAGTGCTTGTTGAATGAATTATAACAGTCAGAAGATCAAAAAGTCCTGTTGTGTTTGTGGAGCAGAATAATTCTGGTTATGTTAACTTAATAATCCTTTTATATATAGGAATATTTCCTTTTCTGATACAGAATTTTTTTAAAGGATTTTGCAAGGCAAATGGGGTTAAGTGGCTTGCCCAAGGCCACACATCTAGGTAATTATTAAGTGTCTGAGGCCAGATTTGAACTCAGGTACTCCTGACTCCAGGGCCAGTGCTCTATCCACTGTGCCACCTAGCTGCCTTCTGATACAGAATTTAAAAAAATCAAGGCCATATAATTCAATAGGTTGCAAAATTTTGATTTCTGAGAAGTGATATCTAAGTTTTATATTCTTTTCTAGTCACACTAGTCTGTATATGGGTCAGATGAAATGATTGTAAAAATTTTATATTAAACCTTTGGTATCTATGTTTCTGCAGTTACAAGATCTTGTTCAGGCTGTACCATATTCCTCTATAGCAAATGGAATGAACATTTCCCTGTGAGGATGTGATTGTGCCTTATCTACTTTTATATCTTTTAGTGCCTTGTATACAGCAGACATTTAGTAGAGGCTTAGTGAATTAAAGTAAATTGAGTTGAAAAATAGGAAGAATGAAATAGAAAACAATAAAACTGAATAAGAAATAGATTTTTGTACTTTAAAGGCTGATGCTTAAAAATCAGGTTTGATTAGAGAAAGGTGAGGAAGTGTAAAAATTTCCTGTGGAGATTCTGCAGGAAACTTCTTGTCACTTTCAGTGGTTTTTAGCATGTTTTAGTGTGATGGACCCCTTTTGGGAATCAGGTGAAGCTTAGTGACCCTTTTCCAGAATAATGTTATTTAAATGTATAAAATTCAATACATAGGATTATAGAGGAAACCAATTACTTTGACATATGATTATCAAGATTTAAAAAAAAATTCATTAAAACTATATTAGAATCCCAGTTTTAGAGGTTGATTGCACCAATTATTTGTTGTTCCTAAAAAAAGTTGCTTTCCTTCTCCTTGATGGTATTATATTATTAGCACTACACTTACACATATTAGCCATGATTAAGGTTGCTTTTTTTTTTTCTGATTGACAAAGAAAGAGAAGGAAGGAAATAGCTTTGGGACTCAATGAACTGTGAAAGACAGAAGTAAAAGGGACACATGACTTGTACACAAAACCTGAAGGAGAAGAAAAGATGTGGTGGGGAAGAGATAATGGGCCAGAGAATTTCTTGGTCTATATGTTTGTCTTATTTGTTGCTGAAGTGAGTGGGGATGGGTTAGAGATCTTAGTAGAGAGTTGTCTGCATGCAACTGTAGGTACTGAAAGTTTGAAAATTCAGCGTCCATAAATTGGAGAGTGTTTGGGCTCTTCATAGAGGAAAAAAACCCTTTCATTTGAGAAGTGAATATCAACCTTTCCAGTTGAAAACATAGTTAGTATATTCCTCAATGGTTCATTTGGCCATGAGGCAGAAGTGCCTTTACCCTCTGTGGATCAAGCAAACTTGTGATTTGAAGAAAAAAATCTACACAGAATTGTTTTCTTTTTAGGGGAAAGGTATGCACATACACCATTAAAGATCAAAGCCCAAATATTTCCTCAATCAAAAACAGTCCTAGTCCTAAGCCAATCTTTAATTTTCCAAAACTTAACAGGCAAACATAGTAACTAAAACAAAATGAAATGAAAAACTCCCAATATATACTCCAATGAGCAATTATGTTGGTATTTTATTTCTTAATTCTTTTCACTGATTCCCGACAACATTTAAAGTAACTTTTTACCCTTCTTAAGGCAAAAGAACTCATGATTAGTTGGCATTCCGTGATACTGGAAGGTTAGAACTGGACGAAAAAACTTTGCACGTACTTCAAACCATCTTCCCTTGTTTATTCATCCCTCTTACCCTCAAAGTTGTCTCTCAACCTCTGAAAGCAATAATGGGGTCAGAAGGAAATCAAAGGATTCAATACTCCTCCCTTCTCAGTACAACTATAAGTAGAATGTACTAGTTATGATGCATTCAGTTTTGGTAGTGATAGTATATATGGTAATTCAATGGTAGTGGGATTGATGGAGACAATTGAATTCTGGTCCTTATTCAGGTCTCTCAACTTGGTGGGAAGGAAAACTGTAGAAGGTTGTTTTGGTTTTAATTTCTCTTATTATTAATAAGTTGGATCATCCTTTCATATGGTTGTTAATGGTTTATGCTTTTTTGAGAATTTCTTATTAATATCCTATGTCTGATTATCTAATTTGAAAATTACTTTTGATCTTATATGTTCTTCTCCAACAAACTTTTATCAAATATTTACTATGCAAGACATGTGGGGTTATACAAATGAAAGGGAGAAAAAAATTCTTGCCTTCAGGGACACAGCATTTAAACAGATAAATATACAATGTAGTTTGAGTAGAAGAAAACACCACAAAGAAAGAATAAAGAGAGGAAGGAAGGAAAGAGGAAGGAAGGAAGTAGTCTATCAGCTGAATCTAGAGAGAAACTAGGGATTTTTGAGATAGAAGTGAGAAGGAATGCACTCCCTGCATTCCAGGAAGTTTGACTAAAATATAGTGTATAGAGAGTGAATTAATGTGAAAGGAGGTAGGCTTCCACTTTCTTTTCTCTTACTTTCTTCGTAATTCTCTGAAGTCTGGTTTTCAATCTCATCCTTAAACTGAAACTACTTTCTTCAGAGTTACTAATGAACAAGGGTCAATGGTTAAATCCAAAGACTTTTTGTAACCTTCATCCTTCTTGATTTCTCTGCAGCCTTGAACATTGTTGATCACCCTCTTCTCCTTCAAATTCTCTTTTCTCTAGGTTTTCATGACATTGCTATGCTCTCTCCTGGTTCTCTTTCTACTTATCTGACCTCTCCTATGGATCTGTTGCTGGATCTTCATTGGGGATGTCTAGGTGGCCCAGTAAATAGAGCACCGGCCTGGAGTCAGGAGTACCTGAGTTCAAATGTGGCCTCAGACACTTAATAATTACCTAGCTGTGTGGCCTTGGGCAAGCCACTTAACCCCATTTGCCTTGCAAAAACCTAAAAACAAACAAACAAACAAACAAATAAATAAAATTGCTAGCCTTGAGTGTCTACAAAACTCTGTCTTGGTTTCTCCTCTCTTCTCCATATATACTTTTAAATTTGGTAAATCTCATCAAGTCCTATGGTTTCAATTAGCATCTCTAAGCCAATGCCTCTCAGATGTATTTGTTAAGTCTTTTCTCTTGGCCTTCTGTTTCACATCTTCAGTTGCTTATTAGATATCTCAAACTGAATGTCCTAAAAAATTCTTGAATTCAACATTCCAAAACTGAACATATCATTTCTCCTCTCAAACTCTTCTCTTGACTCAGCTCCTCATAACTCTCAAAAAAGACTGCCCTTGTCCCACTCACCTCCTTCTTATTCTTTTTACACTTTCCTCTTCCTAGATCCGATCAGTTGTCATTTCTAACTCATAATGTTCTGATATATGCCTCCTTTTCTCCTCTGAAATTGTCATCATGCTGGTACAGGCCCCCATCACCTCAAGCTGATTCTATTTCTATAGCTTGTTGGTTAGTCTTGCTGTTTCAACTCCCCCCGCCCCAGTTTCTTCTCCACTCATCTATCAAACTGATCTTTCTGTAGAATATATCTGACCATATTATCTCCTTGGATTCATTAAACTCCAATGACTCTCTGTGATCTCCAAGATCAAAAATAAAATTCACAGTCTTTTAAAGACCTTTGTAACCTGGTCTCTTCCTACATTTCCAGGATTTTTATACCTTATTTCCCCTTTATATTCTCAGTAATACAGTGACATAAATTTCCTTGTTGCTTACATGGGACACTTTATCATCTAGCTTGGAATGTTTTCACTGACTGTCACTTTTGCCTGAAACAGTATCCAACATCATCATCTCTATCGTCTACATTCCTTGGCTTCCTTTAGGTCTTGACTAAAATTCTACCTTCTGCATGAAGCCTTTCCCAGTCCTTAATCTTTCTTGTTTGTAGCTAGTTGTGTACATATTATCTCCCCTTATTGGGCTACGAACCCCTTGAAAGCTTTTTTGTTTTTTGCTTTTTTAAAATCTTTCTTCTTTTTCCCAGAGTTTAGTACAATGGTTGATATATGGTAATTGCCTAATAAATGCTAATTGATTGATTAATTTACTGAGAAAGAATTGGGTGAGAATCCTATCTTAGATAATTACTTGCTGTGGCAATCTTGGGCAAACTTGTTTTTTGGTTTTTGGTTTTTATGGGATAATAGGGTTAAGTTACTTGCTCAAGATCACCCAGCTAATAAGTTTCAAATGTTTGAGCCTGCATTTGAACTCAGGTCCTCTTGACTCCAGGACCCAGTGCTCTATCCACTGAGCCAGCTGGATGCCAGGTTAGGCAAGTTTTTAACCTCTTTAGGTCTTAAAGTTATATGTAAAGTGGTGATAATTACAGATTTACTTCACAGGATTGTGGGAAGAAAGAAATTAAATGATGTTTAATAAGATACTTTGTTAGCCTAAGTGACTGTGGTGTGAGGGAGCTGACTTCTTGTAGAAAGCTGATTGTTAAATTGTGATCATTTAAACCTCAGAAATCCCCAAACTATACAAATCAGGGCTTGATTTATTGCTTTGCTGATTGTCAAGACTTAAGAAAGTGATGGAGAAAATGTTAATAAAATATATTTAATTAAATGTTAATAAAATATATTAAATGTTAATATAAAATGTTAATAAAATATATTAAATTTGAAAGTGTGTTTGTATACATTCCCTCTTATGCCCTGGAACATAAATTGATAAACACCAGTATGCCCTTATTTTAGGGGGCTATATAAAATTGAATTACTATTATTGTGACATATATTGCATAGGCCAAATTCTAAAGTAGAAAAATTGTTCTTTTCTCACTTTCTGGCTCCCTCTATCTTCAGGGCTCCTTGTCTGTCAATGCCTTTCTCTTGGAAGTTTACTTGATTTTCACCTAACTCAAGACCCAAGTTTATAATTGGATGATATAGTGAGAATAAAGGGTGATTAATGAATAACTAATGAAGTTATAAGAAATGAAGTTAATGAGACATAACAAAGTCATAATCAGGGAATTTCCCCCAGTATCCACTAAATTCTCAGAGTTCAGGGCAATGCCTTGGATATAAATGGTGCTTGATTCAATTTAATCTAGGCCCAAAAGCAAAGGAACCAAAAAAAAAATAAACAAAGACAATGGGGGCAGCTAGGTGGTTCAGTGGTTAGAGCACCATGCCTGGAGTCAGGACTACCTGAGTTTGAATCCTACCTCAGACACTTAATAATTGCTTAGCTGTGTAATCTTGGGTAAGTCACTTAACCCCTTTGCTTAAATAAATAAATAAATAACCAAAGATAATGAAAGGAGGCTTGAGAAATCATTAAGTTCTTGGAGAAATGATTTTTAGAGGGGAAATAATTTGAAAAAGTCTCATATTTTTCTAACATATTCTTCTTATTTTTTTCCTTTATGAAATATGTAAATCTATTCTGTCCATTAAGCACAAGAGGCAGTGATTCATAAATCCTAGGAATGATGGGTGGGGGAAGATCTCATATCATCCCTTGGCCTCTCAGGCTTAAAATGAACAAAATCCTTAATGAATATCAATTCTTATATCATATATTAAAGATCAATTCTTATATAATATGCCAGATAGGTGCTTCTTTCTTTAAGAGACCATATAGACTAGAAGGGACTTGATAGATTATAGGGTCTCAGTCTTTCATTTGAAAAGATGAGGAAAGAAGTGAGATTAAGATAGAAGTTATGTGACTTGACCAGGGAAAGTATCTGAGAGGAAATTTTTTTAAAGTTTTATTTATTTAAGGCAATGGGGTTAAATGACTTGCCCAAGATCGCACAGGTCTTCCTGACTTCAGGGCCAGTACTCTATCCACTGCACCACCTAGCTGCCCCTTGAGGGGAAATTGATTCCAAGTCTTCACTTCTCTCCTTGATCCCATACTACAATAGCAGATGTTATGGTTATGGGGTACTATCTTGGTAGAATTGCCTCCCTTGGTAGAGCTACTTAATTAGGGCATAGGTCTCCTAAAGTGATGCCGAAGTGATCAAAGTTTCTGGGTAAATGGAAAAATTTGGATCCAGAACTTAAACTAATGACTGTACCTTATTATTTCTATGATGGCCTCAGTAGGGAATGGAAAGTGCTTTGACTTGGTCTTGAGCCTTGTCCTCATTTAGGCCATGATGAGATTTGGGGGTAGTAGTTATAATTGGTTGACTGAAGGCAAAGCATCTACACTCACCACCCCTAAAGGTAACCCCTCTTCCCCAATCAAGCATATATATATATATATATATATATATATATATATATATATATATATATATACATATGTATATATATATATATATAGTTAAAATTGCTTTCTTGAATCAATAAGTCAATAAAGAATTATTAAACACTAAGTCCTGGGGATATGAATATGAAAAAAATAAAGATGGTTCTTACCCTTAAGGAACTTACTGTATAATGGGAGAAGTTATTGTTTAGTCATTTTCAGTCATATCCAACTCTTTGTGACTCTGTTGGGGGTTTTCTTGGCCAAGATACTGGAGTGGTTTGCCATTTCCTTCTCCACTTCATTTTGCAGATGAGGAACTGAAACAAATAGGGCAAAGTGACTTCCTTAGGGTCATACATGAGTAAGTGTCTGAGGCTAAGTTGAACTCAAGAAGATGAGTCTTCCTGACTTCAGGAGGACTTTATCTACTTCACCACCTAGCTGAAAAGTCTAGGGAGTGAGGTAGGGAGGTATACCATGTGGGTGTATAGCAAAAAAAAAATTAGTCAGAGAAGTCCCAAAGTAATGCACCAGGTGAGAAATAATAATGTGTCTCCATTCCCTCAGAAAAATGGAGAAATCTTGTATTTGTGATATAAAGAAGTACTGTGTCCTTCCAATGACTTCTTTTTGGGTAGGGTCAGTTCATGTGGTACATTGTTCAACCTCCTGCCTGGTGAAAAGTTCATAGTCTCATAGTCTCAAAGGTCTATGAGCATAACCAGGCTCATTTTACCAATGAGGAAACTGAGACCTGGGGAGATTAACTAGCTTTCCCAAAGTTGAACTTAGAGAAAACAGCAGACGCAAGATTCAAACCTTGCTCCTCTGATTCTAAAGAGCTAATGTTCTTTCCACCAGATCCAAAGCCTTGTGGCATATTTTCATTTTTTTTGGAACTGAGAGAAGCTACCCCCTGTCTCTGATCTAAAGGAAGCCCTGATTCTTCAAATGCATTCAATAGAAGGGTGGGGAGGACTGGCTAGAACAGCCAGCAGTTGTGTGGCTGTCATAAACTCTTGATCCAGCAAAGACGCTGCAGGAGAATATTTAGGGACTTGTGGGGGTGGTAGGAGTGGGTACCTTTGTTTCCAATCCAGCCATTAAAAAGACCTCCAGGCCAAGTAGAACCCCTGGTATGCTAAAAATAAACCTGGATTTGCTTTTGCCCACGCAGACTTTCCCTCCCACAGCAGGCTGACTGGGCAGCCCTGGAAAAGGAAGGCTCTGAGTCTTGGTAATTCTGTGCTGGACTGAGCCCTGCGCTTCTTGTCTTCCCGGCCCCCCTACCCCACGGGAAGTCCCAGGAGAGCCGCCTCTCAGTTAGAGGTGATGCTTAGCTGCCAACTCCCACCTCCGAACTCCCTTTTAATCCCACCTCCCCAAGAATGAGTCTCCAACAAGGCTGGGCTCTCTGGAGCTGGGCGCCCGCCAGTCAGTCTGGCCAGAGAGTGAACTATTTTGGGAATTTTTATGATGGAACAATATTTTTTTTGGTAAACAAATGGAAAGCTGTTAAATGGGGACGCTCACCCCTAGCTCCTGGTTCACCTCCCTCACTGCTGAGGTGTTACAGTAGCAGCACTGTCCAGCCTGGAGAATACCCCACCTCCCCGCTGCCTCACTGGGAGGGACAAGGTAAACAGTCATCAAACAGGGAGGTGCGAGGGCAGGGTTTCCCTCTCACCTTACCCTCATTTGTCTCTGGACTCCTCAAAAACAGTAGCAAGAGAAGAATAGCGCCTGTGGAGTCATTTTCAAAGTCTTGGGTGGTGATGGCTGGGTACCAAGCAAATTAACTCTTGAGGTGCCTGAGGGTATACTTAGCTCAGCAGTCAACTTTCTTGAAACCACCTGCCCTCTTTTCTGAACCATTAGAGACTGAACTAGTGAGGCACAGTGTATTGTGGTGTCTGGGTAGATGACTTGATAGATAGATGGATCAACAGGTGGGGAGAGAGAGAGAGAGAGAGAGAGATTAAGCACTGTGTCAATTAAAAATTAACAAGAAAATCTCAATCTTCAAGGCGTTTATTCTAATGTAAGAAGACAAATCATAAAAAAAGATCTGGAGATGGGAAGAGTGTTTGATAGGACACAAAGATGTATAAGAGAGGAAGTGAGTGTTACTAAGGAGCTGAAGTCCATAAGTAAAATGAGCAGAGAGTGAAGAGAGCAGAGCCCAGACCCTCATAAAATGGTGGTCCTGGGCAGGGATTTCCTACCTGGGAGCATGTCTCAGGAGAGACTGGAAGTCTCTAATTCCATCACTGGTTTTTGGCTCTGATTGGGCACTGCCTCTGACCCATCCTGTTCCTCAGTTATCCCATTTGATAAAAATGAAATAGCCAATATTATCTATTTTATAGGGATTCTATTTAGATCTTATTTTAAAAGATGGTTTACTGTTTGAATGTGACAGGTATCCAGGAATATCCTCTGAAGAGGAGTGAGTGGTGATACTCAAGGTTAAGGTAAGGGCCCAAGAGTGGTGCCCTGGTCCCAGGGATAGATAAGAAATTTTATATTATATAAAAACTAGTTACAAAGATAGGCTTCTGTTTATTTTTCTATTTGATTATTGGCTATAGAATGTGGCATAAATTCTTGAATTGAGACCAGGATCATGAAAAAAACGTTTTTGTTTTGATTCTGATCTCCTTCAACTAATGAAACTAGGACCTTGGCTTGGGATTCCAAGAAGAGACTGTGGAATGAAGAAATTCCTGTTATCCATATAGACTGGCACCTTCCCTACAACCTATAGTCTGAGAGCATCCTTAGTGTAATTAAGTAACTTGTTTATAGTCCCTCAAACCAGTAAGTGCTGAAGGCAGTATTTAATCCTTGGTCTTCTTGACTTGGTGACCATGATCCCACAGTTGCTTTTAAAGGAAGAAAACAAAAAAAATCAATTAGATAGCACAGAGTAGGTGTCAATACTTTAATCATAGCTGTGTGACAAAGTTCACAGGATTCCTTCCATCTGTATCAAGGGAAGTGTTAACTTCTCTTTTCATACCATACAACCAATACCCAGTAAAGGAAATCCACACTCATATGAAAAAAGAAAGGCGGTTCAGTCTTTAAGCTTCTTACTTCCCCTGTCTTCCCCTGTGTTCTGTGTAAGGGACATGAATTCTAGGATTCTTACTCTTTCTGGTAAGGGATTTTTCTTCACCAGGGTACATCAAGGCATTTTAGGTGGTACAGAAGGTAGAAAGCTAGGCCTGGAGTCAGGAAGAATTGAGTTCAAATGTGGCCCCAGACATTAACTGTATGTGTCTAAGCAAAATCATTTAACTTCAAGTTGCCTCGGTTTCTTCAAATGTAAAATGGGAATAATATAACACTTCCTTACAAGGGTTGTCATGAGGGTTGAGATGATTATAAAGTGTTTGGTATATTATTATTATTGTTAACTTGGTTCAGTTCTGTCTAATTCTTCAAGACCCTATATGGATTTTTCTTTTAGGAACTCTAATGGAATGGTTTGCCATTTCTTCTCTAACTCATTTAATCATTATATAAATGACAGCTAGGTGGTACAACATTTAGAATAGAAGGCCTGGAGTCAGGAGGATCTAAGTTCAAATTCAGCCTCAATTACTTATTAGCTATGTTGACCCTGCACAAGACATTTAACCCTGCTTGCCTCAGTTTCCTCATCTGTAAAAAAGCTGGAGAAGGAAATGTCAAACCACTTCAGTGTTTTTGACAGGAAAACCCTAAATGGGATCTTGAAAAGTTGGACATGACTAAACAGCAACAACAATAACATTACTATTATTATTTAAGCAGAAGCTAAGTAAGCACTCTAGCAGGGACCTCTTCATCACTTTGGTCCCTTTCAACTCTGAGATTTTGTGATTTCAGTAAAAATGGCTGTGTGGCTTAAAGGAAAAGGCATTAAACTGAAGGTCAAGATTCAAAGGTCCTAAATGGTGTCCTTGCCTCACTGGGTGAACTTGGGAACTCTACTTAGCTAATCTAGTGAATTAACTTCAAGGCACTTTATTGAATGTATGATGGAAGGCTAGGACAAGGTCCATGAATCCAAGGAACCAACACTTTTGGTCTTTTGGAATCTTTAAAAGCATACACCTATGAGATTTAAATTTTTCTAATAGATTATGATGTCACTAAAGTGAGTACCTCTTTCCATTGCCATCCATGCCAGCTCCACAAGTTCATCATAGAGTCCACTTAAACTGCTTGGGAGCCTTCCTTATTTTCTCTTAGCAAAATTCAAATGCCAATGGACCCCACATACTTTTCATGGGCTAGCCTTCACTTTCACTATGTGACCAGCCCATGTTTTTATTTTGCTTGTATGTTTTTGATGGCATGCTTAGTTTTATTCTTCCTTTAAAATTACCTGTTGGTGTTGTGACTTTCATGTCTATTGGCCATACAACAATCAACTACAGCTGCTCTATCCAGTTCTTTTGCTATTTCATGTATACCATTGGAAGATGCGAGCTGTCCTTGTTTATCTTCACTCTCACCATTTCTTCTGGTCCTACATTTCATAGGATCATAGATTTTAGATCTTGAAGAGAATTTAGAAGTCACCTAAACCCCTCATTTAAAAGATGAGAAAACAGAGACCCAGAGATGTTGAACTGGATATAGGTGAAAAATGCAGGATTTGAACCTAAATTCTCTGATTCCAAGGAGGGCTCTTGCTATTGGATCATTGCTTCTCTGATGACATCTTCACATTATTTCCTCTGTGCAGTTCCTCACTAGTAATATATCAAGGCCTGTTTGCACTCACTATGTGTCTTTCCATTGACTTTTGGGTGATTCTCAACTTCAGTTGTTCAGAAATTGGAATGGCTAGGTGGCACAGTGGATAGAGCACCAACCCTGGAGTCAGGAGTACCTGAGTTCAAATCTGACTTCAGACACTTAATAATTACCTAGCTGTGTGGCTTTGGGCAAGCCACTTAACCCCATTGCCTTGCAAAAATCTAAAAAAAACAATTGTTCAGAAATTTCATTTTCAATGGTTTTCCATAATAAAACATCACAGGAAGACTTGGTGTTTAAATGATGGGTCTCCCTTTCCAGAAGAAGCATTAAAAAGAACCCCACAATTCCCCAAGACAAACTAGTCTCCTCCTGCCAAATTTGGGGCCCAATTCCTTGTCCATTTGCATTGGCAGTATAAGCTAGACATAGATATAGAATGAGAAGGAGTCTGAGTTCACTGAACCTATTCCCTTCATTTTACATTTATGAAATCTCAAGCTTAAGAAGGTTATATGATTGAAAAATAGACAGTAAACATCAAAGGGGAGATTTAAACCCAATTTCTCTGACATAGGAGTATTTCAGATTGAACAATAGGTCCCTGGGACAGCTGCCTTCCAAGCTTTTGATTCTCTTGAGTATACATCTGGACCTTTGCCATTAAATTCTTTGTTCTTCATCTTACTGTTTCAATGAGATAAACAATGCAGTGCTGTGAAAAGTTCATAGAATCTACTGTTAGGAAGATCTGGGTTTAAGTTTCAGTTCTGATACTTGCTTGTAATATGACTGTGGAAAGTCATTTCCCTTTTCTGAATCTCAGTTTCCCCATTTATAAAATATGGATAATTTGTGCCTATATCCTACAGAGATTAAAGAAGTAGGAAAAAATCCTATATATTAAAAATATTAATAATACTCTTTTGTAGTGGCAAAAATTTCTGGAAACTAAAGCAATTGGAATCCATTGGTATTCAAACTTTGCTAAGAGAAAATAAAGAAGGCTCCCAAGTAGTTTGAGTGGACTGTAAGATGGCATACTTGTGGGGTTGGCATGGATGAATTCTAATTTGCATTATTGAAAGAGATACTTATGTTAATGACATTATAATTTCAGCCTTTCAGGGTCATTTGCAATCATTTTTTGGCATTGTAATGTACTGTGCTAGAAGAGAAACTTTCAAAGACTTGTGTGAACTGTTGAACAGAATTAAGAGAGTGGAAACAGGAGAATAATTTATAATAAAACATCAACATTTACTAGCTGTGTGACCCTCTGGGCAAATCCCTGTACCTCTGTTTGCTTCTATTTAACTTCATCTGTAAAATGGAGATGATAATAATAGCAGTTATCAGGGTTGCTAGAAAGATTAAACAAGATTTTATTTGTAAAAGACTTAGTATAGTGCCTGCTATATAATAAATGCTTATTTCCTAAAAGCTAAAAATATTAAGAGATTTAAGAAATCTGATCAACAGAATGATCAATCATGATTCCATACGATTAACAATTTAAGTATGCTGCCTACCTCTTGACAAAGAGGTGATAGTCTAAATATGCTAGAAGAGATAGACATTGTCAATATGGGAATTTGTTTTGTTTGACTATGCATATTTATTTTAAAAAAGTTTTTTATTGCTAGTGGGGAGGATAGAGATGGAGTAAATGATTGCAAATTTAAAAAGGATAAAAAAGATATAGTTTATAATACTTTGGATTGTCTATCATGTAAGATTATGAGGAAATTGCTTTGTAAAAACTGAAAATGCAAGTCAGCTTTTATACTCTCCTTTCACCTTCATCAAGAAATTTCTTTATTCCTCTGCATTACCAGAAGAATAGTATCATCTGGATATCTAAGATTTTTGTTTTCTCTTTGCAACATTAATTGTGAGCCACTCAGTTCTAATACACTACTTGGGAAGAGTAGAGGACAACTACAGGTTGTTCCAGGACCAATGAAGCTTCTGGGCCAAAGATGAAAGAAAAGCCCAATGTTGCAAAGATCAGTATTGCTTAGGAACCTGGAATGTAAGATAGATGAACTAAGGGAAACTGGATGTGGTCAAACAGGAGATGAAAATATTAAACAGCAATATCTTGGGTATCAGTGAACTTAAATAGATGGGAATGAATGAATTTAATTTGATTACTACATTTACTATTATGGTCAAGAATTCCTTAGAAGAAATGGAATAGTCCTCATGGTCAATAAAATGGTGAGAAAAGCAGTACTGGGGTATAATCTCAAAAATGACAGAATGATATCTATTCAAATCCAAGCCACCCCATGCACAACCATTCAGCATCACAGTAATACAAGTCTGTTCCAACCACTGATGCCAAATAGATGAAAGTTGATCAGTTCTATAAAGACCTACAGCATCTTCTACCATTAGCACCAAAAACAGTTCCATTCATCATAGAGGATTAGAATGCTAAAGGAAGATATTGAAAGATAATTGGAATAATAGACAAGTTTGGCCTTGGAGTATAAAATGAAGCATGGCAGAGACTAATAGAGTTTTGTTGAGATAACTTGCTGTTCATAACTCAAAAGGTGACTGTACACATGTATATCAGATGGTCAATGCTGAATCAAATTGATTACATACTTTGCAGCAAAAGGCAGAGAGGATCTATATAGTTAGTTTAAAATAAGACTTGAAGCTGATTATGGCTCAGATCATGAACTTATTATACAATTCAGAATTAAATTGAAAAGGAGGGAAAATCATTGGACCATATAGGACATGATCTAAATAATATTCATGGCAGTTAGGTGACAGTGGAAAGAGCACCAGCCCTAGAATCAAACACTTAATAATTGCCTAGCTCTGTGACCTTAACACCATGTCCTTAAATAAATAAAATTAAAAAAATATATAACATCCTTTATGAATATAAAGTGGAAATGATAAATAAATTTGAAGGATTAGAGTACCTGAAGAACTATGGACAGAGGTTCACAGTATTGCAACAACTGCAAAACATTTCAAAGAAAAAGAAGAGTAAGAAAACAGATATGAAATAGGCAATTTTATTCCATACCAGAAAAGGGAATGCTAGCATTAAAGAATCCTGGAATAATCATAATCAATTGAGAGACTATTTTTAAGTCTTTCTGGGTCATTTACAAGCAGTAGCTTTTTTAGATATCTGACATTTCACCTTCACTGGGTATACCCCACTCTGTGCCAAATGGACTTTCTCTCTCTCCCTGCCTTTCTCAATCTCTATTTCTTTTTTTACCTTTCCTTCTTTGTCTTTATCCATAATTTTCTGTTTTCACCTGACCTCTCCCCACTACTCATCTGCTCTAGTACTCAGAAAAGGGAAGGTGCCAGTTGCTTCTTGAAACCTAAAGAGGCCCCGGTTCAAAGGAAAGAAGAGG
Source organism: Macrotis lagotis (assembly GCF_037893015.1). Classification (NCBI taxonomy): domain Eukaryota; kingdom Metazoa; phylum Chordata; class Mammalia; order Peramelemorphia; family Peramelidae; genus Macrotis; species Macrotis lagotis. The sequence continues at coordinate 249,121,370 of NC_133661.1, read as the reverse complement.
TTAATAGAAGCTCTTATCCCAAGTTTACCTAGGTTATGTAGGACTCCATGAGCCCATATCCCTCTACCTGATCCTCCAAGGTTCAGAAAACCATCTTTGAACTTCCAGATCAGCAGAAAGAAAAGGTCCAAAGGGGCCTCCAGTATAGCCATTGAGATCTAGCTCGCAACTGATCTAGAGCAGGCAGGGGCTATCTGTACTTGGACTGAATTGAGGTGGTGCTGGTGGTGATGGTGTCTGTGCATGGGGTGGCTTGTGGGCAGGTGTGTATGTACACAGGAATTCCAGATCATATCTGTGAAGGCCTGGGAGCAAGGAATGGAATCTTGAGCTTGGTAACTCTAGATTGGAAGTTTTAACTCCTTGTTGTATCATCTTGGACAAGTGGATTATCTTCTCTGGTCTTAAATCACCTTTACTGCCAAATGCAGATATGAATATCTTGCCTTATCCACATGGAAAAGAATGTTGTGAGGTTGAAATTAAAAAATGAATCCAAGAGTGCTTTCAAAAACATAGAGTGACCAAGAAATCAATTCAGTGGTGAGATCTCTGGATTTGGAATTCAGAAGACTTGGGCTTAGATTTCAGCTTTGCTCCTTGCTACCCTCATAACCATGGGGGAACCATTTAACTACAAATGTGGTTTTTCTCCTCTCTAAAATGGAAGGATTGAACTTGATGTTCTCCTAGATCCCCTCCACGTCTAAATCTATGATTCTATAAATATGAGGGCTCATTCTTATTCTGCTTAATGGATTAATTGTTCTTAGTTTCAGCCAGGTTTTCCTGTCATTTCCTATCCACAAGCTTAACAGGTCTAGTTGATCCTTGTGGTACCCCAAATGGCCAGGCCTAGCTTAAGGAATAATCACCATCGCCCAGATGAAAATTTTCTCTAACTTAAACATTCATAGGAAATTAAAGTATGGACAGAGCTGAATTGGCCTAGGGTTGAGGATATGATCTAAGTTGAATTGCTTTTCTACAAATGTTAAGGAGTGGAACATGCTGAACCTAGTTGAACCTAATTAAAATGCTGAGGCCTGTTTAATGTTTATGTTCAATGTCTATGAAGATGGAATGTTTAAGTTCACATGAAAAATTGTGTGTGTGCAAATGAAATAATTGGCAGGAACTGGGTTGTTATTCAAAAATGAACTATATACTGGGATGACAGCATCAATAATAGCTGGCTCATGCTTGTGATGTGTGATACTGATGGCTCTAGTTAGCCATGTGCTCACATGACATGTCTCTCTTCCTCTTCTCCCACCTCTCTCTCTTATCCTTTCCTCCACCACATGGATCAAGGTGGTTCTGCTTCCTTATTTAACACAGTGTTAGGCATATAAAGTCAACCAATGAACATTTCACAGAGAAATCAAAGAATTTCAAGCACCAATCTAACCCATACCATGCCTGAAAGCCAACCCTTATTGTAACAGACTCAACAAGTGGTAAAATATTTATGTTTTAAGACGTCCAGTTGAGGAGGAGGAGCCCACTTCTTTTCTAGGCAACCCATTTCGCTGTTTTTTTTTTGGTGAGTAGATTAGAGTTAAGGGATTTACCCAGGATCAGACAGTAAATTCAGATTTGAACTCAGGTCCTCATGACTCTAGGGCTGGTGATATTTCCACTTATGGTCTATTCCACTTTTAAAGGTTCTAATCATAAGGAAGTTTTTCCTGACATCAAATCTATGTTGGTCGCCTTGAAGCTTCAACCTCTTACTCCTACTTCTTTCTAGGACCAAACAGAACAAATCTAATCTTTTTCCATGTGACAATTCTTCAAATACCTGTACACAAACCTTCCCTAGACTTCTTTACAACATCAACACTCCCAGTTCCTTCCCCTGATTTTCCAATGACATGTATTCTAGGCTTTTTACCATCTAGTCTCCTCTGGACATTATCTAGTTTGTCAATGTCTTTCTTATCTGAACAGCATATTCCAGGTGTGGAAAAAGTGAGATGAGGTACCCCAAGTGAGATATGGGGTACCCCAAAGACAATGAAATTTTAAGCTATTAGAGTCTAAAAAATTATTATAGCCTCAATAACCTTAGATGGCACTATGACTTTTAGGACACTCTGTACCTCTCATTGTGTCCAAGATTCATTACCTTCTTTGACAGTCACATCACAACTGCCTACTCATCTTGAGAATGCAGGATATATTTGATGGTTCACATGGCATGGTTGGCAGGGCTAATGGGGAAGGAAGTAAAGTTTAGTAAAAAAAAAAGGAAATCAAGAGAAAGAAAGGGAAATACCTGAAGGAGTTGATTGATACAACATGTCTGAGAACTAAATGAGGTAGGATCAAGTGACTACACTGACAAATCTCCGGCATGGAAATATTGAGTTCTCTTTCCCTGGGAAATCATCAGCTAGATGACTACTGGTCATGGATAGTCAAGAAGTTATTTATTCTCAAGGAGGGGTAAAATGAGAGCACCTATAAGGTCTTTTGATTCTATGATTTTTGTTAATACTTCAAAATCGTTTTACCACCTCCTTGATAGTCTTTGAGGGACAGCTAGATGGTACAGTGTATAGAGCACTGGCCTTAGAGTACGGAGGATGGGAGTTTGAATCCAGCCTCAGACATTTACTAGATCTGTGACCTTGGGCAAGTCACTTAACCCTGATTGCCTTGCATCCAGGGCCATCTTCAATCGTCCTGATTCACATCTGGCCACTGGACCCAGATGGCTCTAGAGGAGAAAGTGAGGCTGGTGACCTTGCACAGCAGCCCCTCATTCAAATCCAATTCACATGCTTGTCATGGCATCACCTCCCTGATGTCATGGTCTTCTTCAAGAAAGAAGGGTAAACATTATTATTAATCTTTAAGATAACTGTGATGAAAGGTTCCAAGTTTTGCTTGGTATTCTAAGATTTAGAGAGAGCTCTTTTAATGCTTCCTAAATGCAGATTAAACTGATCAGTGGAGAAGGGATTTCTTGTTGATTCCTTCCACGGTATTCACAACTTTACTCAGAATGTGTATAGTTGAACTAGATGAAACTATGCTTGAGCACCCATGTGGATCAGTGGTTAGAGTGCTGAGCCTGAAGTCAGGAAAGACTCATCTTCTTGAATTCAAATCCGGTCTCAGACAGCTATGAGACCCTGGTGAAGTCACTTAACTGCCTCAGTTTCTTCATTTATAAAATGAAATGGAGAAGAATATTACAAATCACTCCAATATCCTAGCCAAGAAAACCCCAAACATATTACAAAGGGTTGGATACAAATGAACAACAAAAGAACTATGTTTAACAGGGCAATAAAAAATAAAATAACAATAATAATGATGGCTAGCATTTGTATAGTGTTTTAAGGTTTGCAAAGATCTTTATAAATTTTAATCTCACAACCCTGAGGTATAGCTATTTATTATTCCCATTTACAGATAGGGAAACAGAGGAGGCAGGTAGAGGTTAACTGACTTGCCCAGGATCACATCTACAAAGTGTATGAAGCCATATTTGAACTCATATTTTCCTGACTCTAAGTCTGGTACTCTATCCATTGTTCCACTTAAAATGACATTAGCATGAACCAGATTTTTCCCATGTGATTGGTTTAGGGTAAATGTTAGAAATCAGTCTAAGACTATGGTACTCATTTGTGTACCTTACTTTCTCTATAGAGAAGGTTATAATTAGGATTTTTGATGAACCTCCTACATATCCTGCAAATCGCCCCCCCCCCCCATCAAACTCTTTAGGCTTAAAGAGCCTAAAGAGTCTAGATCTATGATGAGGTAATATTCAACGTCCAACAACATTTATGTGATATTTTTTAAGCTTTCATTACTCTGAGTTATTATTTCATTCTAAGGCCTTTTGCATTTTGTAAACTACATTTATTCTTGTAAATATAGGTTGTATTTGTCTCAATTGGTTAAATGAGATAATGTATGTAAAATGCTTTTCAAACTTAAAGAGCTATTGTTGTTCAGTCATTTTTTTAAATTGCCTAACTCTTTGTGACTCCATGGACTATATTGTCCATAGGGTTTTCTTGGGAGGTATTGGAGCTTATATAGCTAGTAAGTATCTAAGGCTGAATTTAAATTCAGGTTTCCCTTACTCCAGTTCCAGCACTGTGTCTATTGATTGAGCCATTGAGCTGCTTTTAAAATGATATTTCAATGTCAATAAATACAGTAGTAGTAGTAGTAGTAGTAGTAGTAGTAGTAGTAGTAGTGATGGTGGTAGTGGTAGTAGTAGTGGTAGTAGTGCCAATGGTAGTAGTAGTAGTGGTGGCAGTGGTGGTAGTAGTGGTGGCAGTAGTAGTAGTAGTAGTAGTAGTGGTGGTGGTGGTGGTGGTAGTGGTAGTGGTAGTAGTGGTAGTAGTAGTGGTGGTAGTAGTAGTAGTGGTGGCAGTGGTGGTAGTAGTGGTGGCAGTAGTAGTGGTAGTAGTAGTGGTGGTGGTGGTAGTAGTGGTGGCAGTAGTAGTAGTAGTAGTGGTGGTGGTGGTGGTAGTGATAGTGGTAGTGGTAATAGTAGTGGTAGTAGTGGTAGTAGTGGTAGTGGTAGTAGTAGTGGTGGCAGTGGTGGTAGTAGTGGTGGCAGTAGTAGTAGTAGTAGTAGTAGTGGTGGTGGTGGTGGTGGTAGTGGTAGTGGTAGTGGTAATAGTAGTGGTAGTAGTGGTAGTAGTGGCAATGGTAGTAGTAGTGGTGGCAATGGTGGTAGTAGTGGTAGTAGTAGTAGTAATGGTGATTGTATAATTGATATATTACTTATCTTCTTAATGGGTGAGGGAAGGGATTGGAGGGAGGGAGGGAATTTAGAACTCAAATTTAAAAAAGAATGTTAAAAATAAGTAATAATTTTTTTTTTAAAAAAATCTTTTTTTAAGCTAAGATTCTTTTTTGGCTTGAGAGGCTTCAAATGTAGTCTTTTATTTTATCTATCTATCTATCTATCTATCTATTTATTTATTTTAGGTTTTTGCAAGGCAAATGGGATTAAGTGGCTTGCCCAAGGCCACACAGCTAGGTAATTATTAAGTGTATGAGACCGAATTTGAACCCAGGTACTCCTGATTCCAAGGCTGGTGCCACCTAGCCACCTGAAAAATAAGTAATAATTTTTAAAAAATAGTAGGGATAATGATAATTTTTATTTGTAGCAGCTCCTGTAAGAGCACAAAAGAAATAGAATAAATCACTTGTCAAGATCTCTTGACCCAGAAAAACACAAAGGAAGAAGAAATGACCTCAGAAAGGTTGACTCAGATACCCATCAAGATGGAAACTGTGGCACTTGGTTAATCACTGGATGTTTCTTTATTGTGTTACATGTCCATCAAGGGAACACAAATAAGATGTGTTCCTGCTAGCATTCCTTCCTGGAGGAATGAATATTCCTCTACTACCACTACTTCTACTACTCTACTATCACTACTACCACTACCTCTACTACCACTACCTCCACTACCACTACTACCACTACTCTATTATCACTACTACCACTACCTCTACTACCACTACTACCACTACCTCCACTACCACTACTACCACTACCATTCCTCTACTACCACTACTACCATTACTACTAGAGGAACATTCCTAGAGGAACTAATAATAAAAATTCCTCTCAGGGGTAAGTGTCCTTAAGGATCTTAATAGCGGCTCATCCCAACTGACTCTCACCTATCTTTTCTTTTGCTCTGTGTTTAGGAACTATATGAGAGCTACTGCACTTCTGGGCCTCACTGGCTGTATGGAGCCTTGGGGTGGGTAGAAATGCAATTGTATTCTTCTGTCTGAAAAGCCTTTCCTATTTCTTCCCCACTTCCAGAAAAAAACTTCATTGCTTTCTTCACTGGTCTAACAATTACCTTGTTTGAGGCCTATGTGGGCAGATTGTTAATTCAATAAGGCTGAGTACCTGGGACAGCCACAAAATTGAATAATTTCCAGCCCACAGGCCAGGCCTATGGTTCTGTGCCAGGTCACTTGGCAGAATTTCCTATGGGCAGGCTGCTCCCTCCCTTTCTCTGTAGAGAGTGCCGTTTATCCTACAATTGGGTTGGCCTCACCCATAGGTGAGGGGAGAGCAGTTCTTTCCTTGATATAAATTGAGGGATAACCTTTCCTTTTATCTTCTACCTTCCAACTAGTTTTTAGAAGATTTATTACTTTAGGTTAAAGTACTGTTTTCATGAAAGTGCAAGTAATAATAATGATGATGATGATTGCTAACATTTGCACAGTGTTTTAAGATTTACAAAGCACTTTACATATATCAAATAATTTCATATAGCCAGGAAAGGCAACACATTACATGTTATTTGTTATCCATTAGCATTTTAGTATGAATTCTTTTCTTGGCTTTTTCCCAATGTTGCTAGCTAGCCATGAGTAGGTTGTTTGAAGGTTTGGAAGAATGTAGAAGAGAGAGCATTAGAGGTGGGGGAAGGTTGGGGGAAGATGTAAGTAGAATGCTATAGTCATGGAGTACATTGGAACAAAATATATTCAGCAATTTCTTTTCCTGAGACAAGTGGTTGAAATGGGCATAGGTGGATTCATCTTAGCTCTGAGGCCCTGTGAAATTTCTATTGTGTTTTTATCCTTTGTTTTCAAAAAAGATAGATGACATCAGGACAGGGGTAATGTTTGACTTGTGGGTGAATTAGATTTAAGTGAAGCAGTGTTGTTCAAAGTCACCTGTCTCTCTCTTCCAGAGTCAGCAAAATCCATTGGAAAGACAAAAGTCTAAAGAACTGGATATACCCCAGTATTCAGTGGATGACTTTGATGATTTCTTTATCTGAACAAGATCAAAACACACCAAAATGCTTTCTTCAGCTTCTTTCATGGTCCTTGATACAAATTGTGCTATTCTACTGTTTGAATAGATGCTTGAATAGATATCCTACTAAGTAACCAACAGGTTTGAGGTACATTGGTTACCCTCAACCTGTTTTAACATATCTGTTGAGAAGGTTTTACTGGGGTGGGGTTGCTGGGCATGGTAGAGCTTCTTGGAGCCCCAGGTGAGAGTTGAGTGCCAACTACATATCAAAGATGGATGAGTAGCTCTGAAAATGGTTCAACAAGTTCTCAAGGAGGTGCTGGTCTTTCTTGAACAATGCTGAATAAGAGAGTATCTCCAGAAGAAATATTATTGCCATTGGAAGGGGAGTAGAACAGAATTAATATAATATCTTTCAAATGGTGATTGTTGTCACCCTCTCAATTTCTTGCCCTATTGAAAAGGACCAGATACCTTGCCTTAAAGCTTTGACTCTCTGGGAAACAGAATTTAGCAAAAAGAAGACACTGAAAGTAGTGAAGATTATTTTGCAATGTTGTTAGAGGTCAATTTTACCCATAGTCAGTCCCTAGACTAAGGATTCCCAACCTGGAATATGTCACCAAGGATACAAGAACCTTTTTAGAGGGACATAAGAAATACATGGTAAATAATTTTATCATGTTACTAAAATTGCCCAAAATTCCAAATTGATTTCCAGTTGATTAAGCAATACTGTACAATTTTCATTCACCCTTGGAGAAGAAAAATTACTTATTGCTTACGTGCACATTCAAAACTCTAGCATTTCTTTCTTTTGATGTTAAGTAGGATGTATTGTGAAGATTTAGTGAAAATTGAGAGTTGTGGGAATTGGAGGAGTTTGAAAGCCACTGTCCTGAGAAATTGCTTGACAGCCCTCTTTTGGGTGGCTTGCCGGGCAGCAGCCAACATGCTTGGGCACCTGCCCACTCTACCCATTCTGGAGCAGGTTGGAGAAGAGAGGGAAATGGAAAGGAAGCCATACAAGCCTTTGATGTGTGATCTTTCAATACTCTGGAGGGCTTCTCAGGGAGTGGCTCTTTGCTCCCTGTGGTAACCTTCTTTCACATTTTCTCCCAGTCCAGCTTCATGCCAGGGCTGCCTTTTCCTTCTGACCCTACTCCTTGGAGCAGTGCCTGTGGCCAGACTCTAGAGAAAGGAAGTTGGTCTCCCTGGGAATTGGATCATTGATTCACTTTCTCTAGAGGTTCTAAATTCATCTCCAAGACCTTCACTAAAGGGCCCCAAAGAGAAAAGCTGGTCAGAAAAGTCCCTCTTCTGGAGTTCAATCCTCCGAAAGGTTGTATAATTGCCGCAGACATCTTGGCTTTGTTCCACTCAAAGAGAGTCAGGGAGCTGTGAAAAATGACAAGCTTGGAACCTTTGCGTTTTTTAGTAGACCATACAGCCTATTAAAGATTGAATTCCTTCTAGTGGTCACATCCTGGATTAGCTGGTTTGGAGGCAGACAAAGGTCCTTTTATGGAAAGTGGAACCTGGCAAAGAGGGGAAGCTATGTTCCTAATGTTGCCAACCCAACTTCCGGCTTATATCAATAAATTTCTCCATGGTCCTTTTAAAATAAAACATCATTAATGTATAGCCACAGCTCTAAAAGAAGTTGTAGGCTGGCCTTTCTCTGGTACCTTTAACTCTTGGACTAAATTAGTTCTAGGCAAAGCCATGGAGTATCAACTTGACTTTGGTGGCTGCCAACTCTCTTCTTTCTCCCATATTTCATTTCACCCTCCTTCTAGAACCCCAGATTTTCATTGTCCTCAGTAACCCCCTGAGAAGGAGGAAAACATTTGACTATGTATTCACATAGCAGCTTTAGCAATTTAGTTGAAGGTAAAGTTCAAGACAAAAGAATAAATCATTAATGGTAAAATTGAAGGCATCAGTGGGGCTTTCCTGATGCTCCTCAAATTGTACTCTGTAGAGAAAATTGTCTTCTTTGCTGTGCTCTTATAGATAATCTTCCTTTTCATCCTCCTATCTAGCCTAAAAATGAAGACCAAAAAAAATCAGTTCAGGTAATCAAACATATTCAATTCAATGGACATTTATGATCCAAAGACAAAAACTCAAATAGTCCTTGTACTCAAAGATCAGGCATTCTGCTGAGTGGGTAGCAGAGATAGCTGAAAGCAAGAAAATATTCAAAATAAATAAAATAGTTATTTTGGGGAGGGATTGACACCTGGAGACATCAGAAAGTGCCTCATACAGAAGGAGGCAATGAGTTAAGCCTTGAAGGGAACTAGGGATTCCAAGAGGCAGAGATGAGAAGTAAGGGCATTTCAGGAGAAAGGGGTATCTTGTGCAAAGACAGAAGGCTAGAGTGAGGACCTCTGGTGACCTTTGGTTAATGGGCCTGCATTCTAAGATCATATTTATGTGACAACAGGGAACCAAATTATTTTGGAAGTCTGTATAAACAGAACAATTTGAATAGAAGAGTATCTGGGTATTTCTTAGAGAAAGCACATCAGATCATGCAGCTGACTTCCCTATTGAAGATCTAGTTGAGCTGATGAGTAGAGGGGCAGGTGATGCCCAGGACACTTGTAGAGGCACTTTTAAACCCTTGGACTGGGCAAGCTCTAGGCTAAGTTATAGAGTGACTAACATTTGTTTTTGGTACATATCTACTTTTCTTTTTTAGCCTTTCACCCACATGATCTGAAATAGTTCAATGACCCCTCCTACATTAGGGTGTTGAATCAAACTATAGGTGTTTCCCTCTCTTGAATTTCATAGATTTATCATGTGGACCTCTCAGATGCACACCTACTCATCCTTCACAGGTAATGTGGCAGCAGTAAGTCTTAAATCAGTTTCTAAAACTCAGGTCTCATGTTTTCCTTTTTGACATGTAAACCAATACTTTCTGCTCAGGTCATTTTGGGGACAGTAGTCATATTCCTTGAAACTATACCATTTTAAGAAGTAATGGCTTATCTCTGATTTAGGTATGGATTGACTAGATTGTTCAGGCAGCAATCCAATGGACTGGCCAAATAGTTAAAGATACTAGATAGACCATAATTTTGAGCCTCTTTTAAAGCATAGAAACTTTAAAGTATAAAAGATTAAATGTGTGAAAGCATTCAACTACTAAAAAAACATAACTCATAAGCCTCCATCCTTGCATTTGCATTTTTCTAGTTAACCAGAGGATACAAAAAGTTCAAAGCAAAGATATTTAATAAAATAGTAAAGTAACAAAAGAACATCTAACACTTCTTGCATCCACTTAAAACTGGGGTGTACTGTCATATATATATATATATATATATATATATATATATATATATATATCACCTTTGGGAAAAGTAAGGATTCATATAAATTACACATGAGGGGGGGACACACACAGGGAATTTTGTGATTCAGACATACCTATGGAGGGTCAACTCATATCTTTAATACTGAAGGATATCTTATATCTTCAAGTGGTATTATCATGGTGCTCTCATTGAGTCTGCTTCCTACCTAATATAACATTTATAGTGGGTACTTTGGTCTTGTAGTGATGTTTGGGTACATACTCTCTGCTAGGCTTTGCTTTCCTCTGACTCATATATGGGCAGACTGAAAATTCTTTAATCATATCACCATGCCCTATTAATAAAATCCAGGAAGAGAGACCCCAAGATAAGATGACATCATTTCTGTTTGGTCTTGTGTCTTGTCTTTGTTTCAGACAACTATCTGACTTAGGGTTAGAAATTCTAAAGCTCTTCTCTGGCTTGGCATGGAAATGAATATGAGGCAGAATAAAGGCAAGCAAAGGAAGCAAGATCATGGGTCTCTACCCAGAATTCCTGCTTTTATTATATAAATATGTAAATAGCAAATCTCCTATGTTGTTGCTATATTTTATGTTTAAGGGAGGTGAAAAGTATTTATTAAATGATAACTGTGCCAAGGGACTGTGATAAACTGACAATAGAAATACAAGCAAAAAGAAAGATAGCCTTGCTTTCAAGAAAGGAAGGAAACAAGCAATTCATAAGCATTGTGTAAAACACTTTATGAATGTTATCTCATCTGATCCACACAATAATCCTGAAAGGTAGACTAATATTATCTTCATTTTATAGTCAAGGAATTTAAGGGAGACAAAAGTTAAGTGTTTCCCAGTCATAGCTAGTAAGAACCTATAGTTAGATTTGAAGTCAAGTTTTCCTAACTTCATGTCCAATGTTCTATCCACTACGCTTCCTAGTTTCCTCTAACCTTCTACCAGGGGATGGCAAAACATGGAAAGGATTCAAAATGGGAAGAGATCTAGGGAGGCGAGAAAGTACTCAGAGAAGGCATGGAGGCTGTCTACAGAGTTGGAAACACAGCAGGGTGAGGAATGAAGCATCCTCAAACTGGAGACCCTGGAATGAACTCACCAATGGGCAGACTAGAAGGATGCTCCAGGCTAAGAAGGCAACCAAAACATGGTAGCAAAGACTGGATTTTCAGACACTTTGATGAGATGGAAATGGTGGGTGGAAAAGTTTGCTTTGTCCCTATATACAAATAAGGAAGTTGAGCCTTACAAAAAGTAAGCAAATTGTTTATTGTTACACAGCTAAGAAGTATAAGAGACAGGATTTGAACCCAGTTTCTTCCAATTCTGGGTCTAGTGGTCTTTCTACTATATCCCATAGTCCTTGGTATAAGCAAATACTGAGTGAGATGAGTCACTGGTTTACAGCCTTGCCAAGTTCAATCAGGCACAACCTTATTTTGTCATCATCTTTGTTGAGGTGCAAATGAGGTAGATTTTTCTCATCCCCAAGATTTACCCTGGCAGCAAGTCAGGTACCTCATGGAAGTGTGTTAGTTCTTACCAACCACTATTCGCTGAGCTATTTCTTTACCACAGCAAAAGAATAAGAAAGCTTCAGCTATTCTAGACCAAGCATGAGGCACCTACAACCTCATCCTTCAAGGAGAAAGATTTTTGAACAAAAGGTATAATTTGACTGTCAATTTTACTTTTCAACCTTCACTTTATGTGCATCTTTTTCCTTTCTCTTCCCCTCATTCCCTCATCTTTGGCAGAACAGGATGTAGCAATTTGACCCTTACTTTCGAAAAGGTTGACAATTCTTGTTCTACGGAGCAAGGTTGAAGTGTCACTATTAGGCAGGACAGTGACTCATCTACCCACAAATGTAGAAACAGCAGCTATGACAAGTCCCACAGATAGTCTGAAAGTGAGCAAGAAAACAGCCTCAGTTAGGAATTAAGTGTTAAGTTGTCTCCTAGCTGGGATTCCTCAGCATTTTCACTGCCAATCAAAGATTAAAATTCCCCAGATGCCCAAGCCAATTTGGAAAGGGAGTCTTACTCTACCCCAACATCCTCACTTCATCACAAACTGGGCATCTTTTAATGGAATACCTGCACCTGGAGGCCATCACCAATTATCCTGATCTATGTCTTGCCACTGGATTTCAGTGATTGTAGAGAAAAGAATGAGACATGACTTTATACAGCTCTGCCTCACTTAATTCTAATTCATTTGCAAGTTACATCACTCTCCTGATGTCATTAGTTCTTTCTGAGAAGAAAGGCTGAACAACAACAAACAACAAGTTGCAACTATAAAATTAAAATATTGGAAGGGACAGGATTTTAAAATAACTCAAAGGACCAAGCTGTGTCAATTGATGCAATGCATTTCTTTTTAATCCATAAAGTAAATATAGTAGCAAGAAAATTTTTATTTCAAAGTTTAAAAAAATGTACCAGTTGATGTTCTTGGTCCTTCTGTTGTTAATCCAGTTGCTGCTACCTGTCACCACAGCCATTGGTTAAAGGAGAAAAATGCAATAAAATTGAACCAATTGTGTTGTCTATATGATAGCACATAAAATTAGTTTAAGTGTCTTCCAGGACGATTTAACCAATAACTGAGTTAGATTCTAAAATCTTCTTGACAGCAGTCTGCCATGCTATCCAGTAAGTCAAGACTGACTCAAAGTGAATCATAAAACCTAGAATTAAGGTGGACCTTAGGACCAGAAGAATTAGACTTTAGGAAACTACCAGGGTTTGAAATGCTGGGGTCAAGTTAGTGGAATTTAGGAAAAAAAGAGATTATTCAAGGGAACTGAGAGATGGAATTTGTTCAGGAATGGAAAATAAGGGGACTAGTGAGGGGAATAGCAAGGCTCAGACCTGAATGCAAGGATTTTGAGGTCATGGAGAGGGAAAAATAAGCTGGAGTCTGAATTTTTGGGCAGATGGAATGAAAGTGCTTATGAGGTGAAGGATTGGTCCCTGTGCATATAAGCATGTGGGTGGGAATAGAATGAAAATTCCCTGCCCCTCATTTTTTTTAAAGAAATAAAATAATACCTAGACTTTGGATGTTTTTATTGGCAATGTCCCTGCAACCTCACCTCATTAGACTACATCATGAATTTATTAACACGTTAGATGTTACACCTTCATCTATGCAGCCACATCTCTCAAGACACCTCTGGGATCTTGGGGAATCATGCTCTACTCATTTAAGGAGAAAACTGAAACAGACCTCAGATTTTCAGGGCAAATCAAGGCTGTGAGGAGGTCCTTCTCAAAGGCCCAGGGATTGAGTTAGGGACATGACCTAGTCTCATTTATATAGGAAGGAGTATGTTCCAAACTTGGGGAAAATTTTATATGAAGACTGGTTTCAGTTTTAAGTTTCTAATGTATGTCTGCTTTCTTAAAATAATAATAATAATAATAATAATAAGGGAAAGAAAATGGGAGTCCACCCTAATTCAGAACCTTTACAGTTAATCCTTCTGAATGAAAATACCTACAGTAAAACTTTGACTAACTGGAAACCTCCAGAGAAATACTATTTTGGATAACTGGTAAATGAATTTATTTCTTTAAATATCAACATTTTGGTCCTTTTAACCAGTTAAAATTGAATTCTTTCTAAAAATATATCAATTATTTTTCTGCATTTTAAAAAGCAAACTGATTATAACTTTTTCTTGATGACTTAGGTAATCCTTGTGAAACTTATTATATTGGCTTTAATATAGTGAAACCGTTAGGACTTTTTTGTGGTCCCAGACTGCTGTGCTCTGTGACTTCTCTGTCTGCTTTTTATAGGTTTTTTGTCTCCTCCATCATTGTCAGTAGTATTTCTCATTATTACTAGTATCTGGTCCTGTAGTTGCCTTTATCTCTCCATTTATTTTGCTATTCCTAATCTGATTTGACCTTGGAAATAAGATAATCAAGTTTGTTAGAATTGTTTATAAAGTAGGAATAAAGAGGCCTTTTTGGTTTTCCCCGTGTTCTCCATAATTGAAGTGTTATTGTTTTATACCTAAAAGAATTGATGCTTATTTTAAGCAAAGTTAACTGGTTTTTGAATATTTGCTTGCATGATTATTTCCATTCCAAACAAGAAGAATAGATTATTACTAAGGCTTAACAGGCAAAATTAATTTAACACTAAAGGAACTGACTTGATTTTTCATTTCAGTCTCAGTGAGCCAATAAAAAGTACTTTTGTAGTGTCAAAAGGAATAACCTTTCTTGGTCCCCTCCCATTTCCCAAGTTTAACCCAAGTCTATTTGCAGTTGGAGAATGAAATGGTTGCCCCTAGAAACAGTGACAGAAGAGTCACTATTGTCCAACTGGCATCCTCAGCCTCTTTTAGTTTCTATGCAGTCTTTCAATAGAGCATGAGAAAAGGGAGATGATATGAGTAAATAGTGAAGTCTAGGAGGGGAGTAGAAATGGACCTCTCCTCCTATTTTCTCTCCTGTGGGAATTCTAGCAAATCAAGCATAGTGGAAACAGATGGTAGTGATGGCAACCTGCCAGGTGAAGAAAAACCCGCAGAGGCATAAGAAGGTGAAAAAAAACATACTTACAAGACCCCTGGTAAACTATAAACCCCATCTTTGGATCCACTTCTGCTCCAATCTTTTAATATAGCATAATAACTTACATTTCTAAGTTACATAGAATGCTTTATTCAGAGCATCCTGGGGTAGGTAAAGTAAGTATTATAATTTCCATTTAACAGGTGAACAAACTGAGTCTAGTTAAATGATTGGCATGGGACCACATAGTTTATAGTCAGGCTCTGGATTCAGGTTTTCTTACTCTACATCTGGGGCTTTCCCATTCAATATGCCATAGCTTGCCTTTAGGTATTGTCTTCATCAATAAAGCAATAAGTACCTATTTAAATGTCCATTTGGTGCTATGATGTATACTCTAAGGAACAATCAATAGACAACAAGTGTAACATGTGGTAAGGAAGGGAGGTAGAATCCAGTGCTGAGGTGACTTATAGATATTAAACAGATTAAGGGACTTGGGAAGAATTTCATGAATATTCAACCTTGAATAGCAGTGATGACTAGGAACGCTTTGTTGGGGAAATAGACTGAATTTTGAGAAAATATCTTCTTCTTAGAAAAAAGAACCATAGAAAACAAAGAAATAAGATACAGTGTTGTACAAATACACTCTGAGTCTGATAAGGATGGGATAAGTCTTACCAATCTTGAAAGAGGCTTCTGCTATTTTCAGAGATATCATGTTTCACTACAGTATTCTGATAAGATTAATTATAGAGAAAACATCCATTTTAGAACTAACTTGATCTTCAATAACTCCTGAGACCCCCCAAACTAACAAATTTCAATCTAAGGTTAACTCATTCTCCCCTAATCATTGGTTATCTATCCTGTTTCTTTTATGTAACCTCTGGATAGCCTATTCCTTTTATATAACCTTCCCCACCCCTAAAAACAGGGGGACAGGGGGTTTTCATTCTATTTCTATCCACATGTTTATTTGCATAGGGACCAATCCTTCACTTTCCTTCTATCTGCCTAATGAAATGAAAAATGAAAAAAAAATGCCTTAATAATAATCTACTCCCCCTGTTTGGAATGGAAATAATCATGCAAGCAGATATTCAAAAAGAAGTTAACTTTGCTTAAAATAAACATCAATTTCTTTTAGGTAAAAAACAATAACACCAGTTTTTCCCCCTGTCTATTGAATCCTAAAAGTCTGTGTCAGTATGTTAGATTCTTAAGTTTTGAGGTCAATAGCCCTAAAGAATTTTGATTTCCTGGTGCTGGCTCCTTAAATAGTATGATATTGGATGACCTTTCCCCTTACTGGCTTTGCATCTTGGGGGAAAGTGTATAATCCTGATTGCTTTACATACATAGCTAGGGTAGAGTTAGGATAGAGAAAATCCCAGATACTAGGATGTGGCTATCTGGTGGTGAGCAAATAAGTCTCACATCAATTCTTCCTGGAATGTTGTGGAGATGTGTCTTTTTTAATTCTTAAAGCAATTTAGAAAGTTCTCTCAAGAAATGTATTCTGTACTTCTCTGGGGCTAGCATTTGATTTTTTGCTATCAGGGCTCTTTATCTCTGTTAAATTGAGTTGAATACAATGAGGTTCACTGATAGCTTCTCATAAAACCTCTACAAGAAAAATACAAACCATTATTATTTTTATCTATAATATTGAGTCAGATCATCTTAAACATTGCATCAAGGGGCAATCTCCTTCCTTCTTTTTAGGGAGTGAACCTGTCCAGGAGAATTAGTAACCTGAATTCAAGGTCCATTAAAACTTTTTCATGTGCCCCTATCAATGTCTTTACTTTCAATGGTCAGCCAGAGAACACAATTAATTTACAACAAAAGCATTTCAAGAAATGTCATGATAAGAAAATTAACAATAACATCTTTTCTCAATAAATCAGGGTCCTCTTCTTTCACAAATAGACATACATAGGGAACACACATAAAGCATACACACAGAGACACAGGATCCATGGCACCTATTTAGAGGAGTGTACAAACAAAGGACATGTGGGGCCAGGGCACATGCATAGAGAGGCAAATGAGTTCACTGACACTTCATGACTGCTGCTATTTTCTAATGATGTTATTATTCTGTATCTACTGGGCCTGTTTCCAATTGGTCTCCTCCAAATGCTGCTCCACCGAATACCCTGTCTCTACCTGATGTTACCTGTTGGGGCAACCTTGGGTATATGACTTTGAAGTTTCTCAGTGCTTTAGCTTTTGGCTTCAGCTTAAATGTTTGGCTATCACCTGCCTCCCAGGTTTGAAATGGGACTAAAAGAACACAGAACTTATGATGATGTTTGTTCTCCATTCTTGAAGAAGACCATGGCCATCAGGGAGGTGATGCCATGGCATGCATATGAATGTGAGTGGGGGGGGTATTTTGTTAAGTCACCAGTCTCACTTTCTACTCTGGAGTCATCTGGGTCCAGGGGCCAAATATGAATCAAGTCTACTGGAGATTGCCCTGTATGCAAGACAATCAGGATTAAGTGACTTACTCAAGGTCAAACAGTAAGTATCTGAGGTTGGATTTAAACTCTAATTATCCTGACTTTAAGATAGGTGGTCTACCCACTTTCTCTTCTAGATGTCATGCCTAGCTCATGGAAGGTAAGGGTATAATAAATGTTTATACCCTCCCTCCCTATCATGTGATTTTATGGAGAGGACAATGTAATACTCTTCTAATTCAAAATACAGAGGCTTAAAAAAATCATTCTTCTAGAACATTAGTTGCCCCAGTCATGGGCAACTGGGGGAAATTTTTTCTCTGTTTTTTTTTCCTCTTTAGGAAATGAAGGATCTTGTTCTTTTCAGAGACTAGTCTACTGACATCTTCTCCAAAACCTGACTCTCAGACCTTGGAGTCAAGTTCTTTAGAAAAAAAAATAGAGAGACATTTCCAGTGTATCCAGTGACTTCAGGCTCAGTCTAATATTTCTTTGAACTAAACTTCCTGTTACAGTTTTGGATCTCTGGTTTATGATGGTGCTTCTTGATTTTGATCTTGGAAGGCTAGACTATATTTGGTCATTATATATTTAAGGGCCATTAGTCCAATAGCTACCAAAAAAGCTTTTGAATCCTCTAATTTTTTTTCAGACTCCTAGCACCCTTCTGTTCTCCCATGTAGATGAATTATGAAGGGAAGGTGTTGAGGAAGCCTATAGATAAAGCTAAGCCCAGGAGTCAAGGTTACTTTCTCTCCTACTAGTTTCCAAGTTTCTGGCCTTTCATAAATAGATACGAGGGGCAGCTAGGTGGCTCAGTGGGTAGAGCACTGGCCCTGGAGTCAGGAGTTCAAATCTGACCTCATACACTTAATAATTGCTTAGTTGTGTGAGCTTGGACAAGTCACTTAACCCATTGTCTTAAATAAATAAAAATTTAAAAAATTGATATGACCAGGAAAGACTTCTTAAGTTTTTGCAACTCCAATTATTTCCCAGAACGGGGGGGGGGGGGGGGGGTAACTCTTTCAATCTTAACTCATTGATGCACCATTTTGTAAGTTACTATGTTTAGAATCCAATAAACTAATTTCACAGAATGAAAGAGGTCTTTGTGGAATCATAGAATATTAGTTAATTCAATACATTCACTTTGCAAATGAGATGTGGAATGACTTGCTTAATGTTACCTAGTCCAAATCAGAACCCAGATATTCTGTCTCTCTGTCCAATATTTGTTCTTTCTTTAAAGTGAAAATTATTGAAACCTTTTATTTGTAACACATTTATTTCCTCACATTCTCTCTCTCCCCAATGAATTTTGTCTTGTAACAACAACAATGACAAAGTTGAGCAGGACTGACAAAGGATCCATAACTGCCAACATAATGCAACATTCTGAATCTTTAGTCCCCCAGCTCTTTACAATAAATGTTTGTACTAAGTGTACTAAGATTGATATGTGTTTAATGTTCAACAGTTTTTTGGTAATACATTTTTTGTAATCATTTCTCTATTGTTCTTTGGTTCTGCTTACTTCACTCTGTCTTGATTCATTTGAGTTATCCCTATTTTTCTCTGAATTCCCTGTATTTTTTTTCTTGTGGTACAATAAGATTCCATCAAGTTCATGTACTATAATTTGTTCAGTCATTCCCCAATCAAGAACCCCCCCATTTCCAATCATTATTGTACAAAAGAGCTAATATGTATATATGTATATATTATATATGGAGAGAGATCTACTATATACATATAAATACATACACTGTATCTGGAATTCCTTCTCTCTTCACTTTTGTTTCTATATCTATATCTACATCTAAACATATGGGTATGTATATATGTGAATATATGTATGTATGTTATATACATGTGTATGTGTTTTCTGGGAATTTAAGTAAATGCAAAGCAGTCTCTGCCCTTTAGGAGCTGATGGTGGCCAACATATTAACAAGTCCTGGGGGAGGGAGAGTCATATATTATATAGATATGATATATGTATATAAAATACATATAAATGAAAGAAATATATACTCCAAATATACATATATTCCCTATATGTATATATATGTATATATATGTATATATATATATAGTTGAGTATAGATAAGTGGTCATATGTGCTTCATTGTGGTACTGCTGGTATCTTTTGTTTATATCACATTTACTTCCTCACATTCCTTTTCTCTCCATTGAATCTTCTCTTGTAATAACAACCACCACCACAACAACAGCAACAAAATTAAGCAAAATGGTACAGACAATTAAATGACTTTTGTTACATAATTTCAAAGTATTTTTCGGAATAGTTAGAATAATTCAAAACTCCAGCAAAGGTGCATTAGTGTCTGCTTTCCTGCATTTCCTCCATCATTGACAATTTCCAACTTTTATCTTCTTTTGCCTATTTGCTGGATACAAGGTGAGACTTGAGAGTTATTTACTTTTGTGCTCCAATTTTCTTTCTACCACATCTTGAATCCACAGTTTGAGCTTTCCAAAGTCCTTAACATTTTCCTGTAAATTATTCATAGGAAGAATCTTCTTAAATTTATTTATAGTTTCTGGTTCATTAGGATGGGATTTATTTTTTGCATGAGGAAACAGTAGCAGAGCACAAGGGTTTTGTAAAAGTCTGTTTCAATTAATGTTATGATAGTGAAACTTTCCTATATAGTCCTTGCTTTTATTGGTGACCTAAGTTGCAAACCTACTTAATCTGTCTGTGTCAAAGAGACTTCATCACACTTTTCTCTTCCCTTCCTTTCCCACTAATAATACCCCGTTGTGATCAAACTATCATTATTGCAATGCATAAAGGGAGATGGTCACTGGGTGACAGATTTTCACATCACCAGAAGATTGAATCTCTAGGGAGGACAGGACTCTTTATGTTTTTTTTGCTTGTTTGTTTGTTTTATTACTTTCTACTCCTCATTCCTGCAGTGAAGCAAGTTCTCAGTTGCTTTCCAATGGGGTCCCATCCTGGCTAGCATCATAAAAAAATAATTAGTGAGTGTTCATAAGGTTTGTTGTGCATACATGACTGCACACAAGATCCATGAGTAGGGATCCATAATTGAACAGTGGGAAAATAGATTACTGGATCATCTTTGGAAAATTATGTCATCTCCAAATTTTTCCCTGAAACAAAAAGGTTCATTTTTAAATGAATAATATTTTTTTTCCGGTGAGAAACTAGATGATAGTTTTAGGTCAAATCAACAAGCGTGTATTAGAAAGACTGAGTTCATCCACATCTTCCTGGGCCATCACCAGTCATCTTGACTTTTATCTTGCCACTGGACTTTGATGATTCTGGAGAAGAGAGGCTGATGGTTTTGCATAGCTCAGTCTCACTTAAATCCAATTCGAACAAAAGTCAAGATATCACCCTTGTGATGTCACTGGTCTACTTAAGTAGTTTCTATTTATCAATTATTATGCTAAGCTCAGTGGATACATGACTGATTTTAGAAATAAGCAGATTCATCTTCTTGAGTTCAAATCAGGGTTCAGTTGCTTACTTGCTGTGTGAGCCTAAGCAAGTCATTTCACCTTGTTTGCCTCAGTTTCCTCATCTGTAAAATGAATTGGAGAAGAAAATGACAAACCACTCCAGGATCTTTGCCAAGAAAACCCCAAATGGGGTCATGAAGAATCAGACATGACTGGAAAACAACTCAACACACACATGTGGGGGATACAAAGAAATGCAAAAATAGTCCCTGTCCTCCAGGAGCTTACAATTGAAGGGAGAAAATAACATACAAACAAGATGCATATACAGGATAATTAGGAGATAACTCCAGGGGAGGTACCAGCATTTAGGAGAAAGACTTTTTGCAGAAGGTAGGGTTTCTGCTGACACTTGAAGAAAGACAGGAATGTCAAGAAGCAAGTGTGAGGAGAGAAGGCAATCCAGGAAAGGGGTGTTGCCAGTGAAAATAAACTCAGTTTGGAGATATGCCTAGAGATCTGGATTCAGAGTTAGGGATTCAAATCCTGCCTTAAACATAGAAGCTCTATGTGACTCTCTGCAAGGAACTTAGTTATCTGATGCCTAAGGAAGCTATTTTAGAGCATAAGTCATAGAACAATTGCCCATCTGTATTGCTTTGATGAAGTACCCCTTAGTAATAAAATAATAATAGGTAGCTTGTATAAGGTACCAACAAAACATTTTACACAGTTATTTTACATAGTTATCTCTTCCATGTAGCTGGGGTGGGTCAATGAGGGGTGTGGCACATGTAATCTAGAAAATCCATTTAAAATGATTGGTCCTCCCTTTGAACCAGAGAAGTCTGAATTTTTTTTTTTCTTTTATGAAGTGTTTACAGTACCTTATTATAAAATGTGGTTAAGTATTTGAGCATAGGTTCTATGTCATATGCTGGCCTTCACTTGTCATCTGTGACTTCCATAAAACTCCCCCCCAAATTTCCATTTAATTTCTTATGCCAATCTGCAATATATAGAAGCTATGATGGGGAAAGTTGCAACATGGAAAGCTGTAATGTGGAAGAGATAATTGTACATTATTTTATTTGATATGCAAAATAACCTTGTGAGGGAAGAGTTATTTTTTATTCCCATTTTATAGCTGAAGGAGATGATCCTAGGAAAGATTAAGTGACTTATCTAGAGTCACAACAGCTTGAAGGTATCTGAGGGAGAGTTTGAACTCAGGTCTTATACATTCTTTTTTTTTTTTTAAGAGAGTAAGCAAAGGACTTTGAGAATTTACATAGATTTAAATATACCAGAAAATACTAGGAAAAAATTCCAAAAAATACTAGAAAAAAAAACCAGAAAAAAAGGAATGGTCTTATTCTTTCTAAGACCTGAAATACTTTGGAATACTTTCCAATCACAGTGATACCCAGTGATGTGTCACAGCTAGATCTAGACCACGATTTTTCAGTGGGTGACCTGTAGCTTCAGAGTCTGGGGTATAACATGATTCACATCCAGAGAAGAAAGGAGCAAAATGGATACAAAAAGGTTATGATGCACCACAAATGAAGGAGTGCACATAAGTAATGTAGAGCCTTTTATCTGAAGATAAAGAAAGAGGTAACCACAAGAGATTACTAAATGATGTTCCATATATTCCTTTGGTATCTTTGCAATGGCAAAAGTTTTGAGGACGACCTCTAGGTAGATCTTTTGTAGAGGACTTAGCAAAGCATCACCCAGAATTAGAAGGAATGAAAGGCTGATGGTTCCTATTATTTGAGAAGGTATCCAAATAGATGAGGTCACAGATCTAAGTACTGAGGTATCTGTCCACATGTAAGCTGTGGGAGAGATCCTGGAGGAGGCAAGTGAAGCTGGGCAGTTAATGTCTAAATGTCAGCAACAGGCAGGATGTGGATCCAAGATAAGGACCCAGGAGTAGAGAAAGTCAGGGGAATTATCAGGAAATGATATTATAGCATGACCATGGTGAAGAATCAGAGAGAAGATCATCTTTCTTCTTATAAGTTCTATAAATTTGTATCAATAAGGACACAAATGCCAAAAAGAAGAATATAGAGAGGATGGTCAAAAATTGAGGCAGAGTAGAGGAAATGTGATTACTGCATAAACTGACAGGTGGCATGATTTGCCATCTTCTCTACTCTCAAAAGTGGGGCATCTAGGTGGTGTGGCGCATAGCATGCTAGGCTTGGAGTCAGGAAGAATCATAAGTTCAAATGTGGCCTCAGATACTTACTAGCTGTATGCCCCAGGCAAGGCACAAAACCCTATTCGCCTCAGTTTCCTCTTTTGTAAAATGAGTTGGAGAAGGAAATGGTAAACCACTCCAGTAATTTTGCCAAGAAAACCTCAAATGGGGCTGTCAAAGATTTGGATATGCCTGCTCTCAGAAAGCTACCTCCCCAAAAAAAGAAAGCTGCAATTTTGATGGGGATCCAAGATATAGATACATTAAGTATAGATGGATTGTAGTCCTGAGTAGCTGTGACACTTTATTAAGAATTTCATATAAAAGTTATTTAAGGGGAGGCTAGGTGGTACAGTGGATAGAGCACCGGCCCTGGAGTCAGGAGTACCTGAGTTCAAATCCGGATTGAAACACTTAATAATTACCTAGCTGTGTGGCCTTGGGCAAGCCACTTAACCCCATTTGCCTTGGAAAAAACCTAAAAAAAAACCCCAAACAAACAAAAAACAAAAAAAGTTATTTAAGGGATATCATTAGAAAGATTATATCATGACAGATATAAAGCTGCAAAGGACTTTGTATTCCATCCTTAATTTTATAGGCAAGGAAATTGAATTAAATAAGGTAAAGTCACACAGGCTATATTAGAGGTAAAATTTGAATCCAGGTTTCTTAAATTCTAGAGTGCCTTTCCCTTTTCTAACATACTATCTCCTATGAATGAGTGAAAAAAAAATGAGCTGTTTCTGTTGTAAGAAAAAGGAATAATGAGGGACAACCCACAGACTCCAATGGTATTCTGCAAGGATAAAAAATACAGAGGAAATTCTATAAAGGAATATAAAATGGTGTCATGGAAAGATTGGTGGAGCACCTGGTTTTGAATGCCAGCTCTGCTCTATCTTTGTGACTTTAGACACCTCTCTGGGCCTCAATTTCCTCATCTGTAAAATGAGAGAATTGGAATAACTGACCTTTTCCTTCCAGTTTTATGATATTAAATTTCAAAATAAGTAGCTAAATATAGTAAGTTTGGTAAAGGGTGGAAAGAGGGGGAGTGTTTTCCCTCTAGGCTGGAGAGATGGGGTAAAAGGGGGTAGTTTTCCTGAAAGAGGTTTAGACCTGAATGAAAACCCCTTTAGTGCAGGGTCCCCTCAAGGCAATTTTGACGCCTATGTTTGTGAGGCATTGACAGACAGAGGTGTAGAGACTCAGACCAGAAACACCAGAAAGTGGGAAGTGTGGTTAATATATATACATATATATTTAAGCTCAGCATGGGAAGCTCCTAGAACAGTCTTCTACTCTAATGGTTTCAGGCTTTGTTTTCCCAGGCCCGGGCAATCATTTATTAATCTCTTGTTTCGCCAGCAGCTTCCACAGCTGCAGTCATAACTCACAGCTTCCTATAAGGAAGCAGGTGTTGGCAGTCTCGAATACCTCAGACCCAGGAGCAAGCCTTCCCAGCCCAGGGAAGCATGGAGTTAAGTAATCCTAGAGATCGAGGCCATTCCCAAGTTTACTGGGGAAGTGTTCAAGCTCTCCCAGGAGATTAGTAATAGCTAGTCACCTTTCCATGCCTCAGAACTCTGGCACTCATCCCTTCTCCTTTCTCACCTGCCTGGTCTTGTGGCTGGAAGGAACTTTGTTTACTTTCTTTTTTGAAATAAGGTGATTTCAGGGGCCACACCTTCTTTTAAGGATATCCCAGGTATGTTGCCCAGAAGGATTAACTCCTCACCTTTCTGCCAATACTAAGGTGCCATTTCAGTGACACATTAATTCCTCAACTCTCTTCAGCAAAGGGAGTTTTTTTCCTCCTCAGGATTTAACTAGACTTGATCATTAAGGATGGGAACAGGCTGAAGAGTTAGGGGAAAGAAGGTGATAAATTGAACTCTATTTCCCCAGACTTTCTAAGTGTGTTTATTACCTAACCAAAGTGACCTTCTGGCTATTCCTCATATGGAATAGTCCCTCTCCATCTCCATTGCCTTAGCCCCAGGCCATTCCCCTCATGCCTAGAATGGCTTCGTTCTTTACTTCCACCGTTTCAATTTCCAGTTTCCTTCAAAGTTTAGCTCTAGCACCACCTTTTTCTTTCACACCCCAGCTACTGTCTCTTCTCCCCCTTATCTAGTATTTGTTTTACATGGATGTATATACACTTGCCTATATGTATACATGTATGGGACCATACATGATATATAAATGCATGTACATGAATATGTGGGTGTGTGCATGCATGTGTAAATATATGCCCAATACATATACATATATATGTGTATATATATATATATGTGTGTATATATATATATATATATATATATATATATATATCAGAACACCTGTGGGTAAATATACATAGGACATATATATGGTCTTCTTCAATAGACTATTAACTCCTTGAAGGCAGGAACAGTTTCACTTTTGTCTGTGTAACCCCAGCATGTATCACAATATTCTGCATGTGGCAGTTGTTTAAGAAAGGGAACTTGATTCAATGATAGATGACTGGTTATCTCATCAAATGGGCTCTTTTGTGTTCCCTGACTTCTTCCATTTCTGTTCTTCCTTCTTTTCCCCTTCTTCTTTCTTCTCTTTTCCTAAAACTGATTCAGGAATGGGCTTCTCCTCTGGGTTTCCAGCCCCACTCTAGCCTAAGCTTTTCTGAAGATCTCTTGCTCATCTGCTTGAATGTTATGTTGTTGTTTCCTCCCCTGTCGCTATGGGCAAAGATTAAAGACACTGAGCCAGGGATTGAGGGCAGGCAGAAGGAGAGAGAGGAGGAGGGGAAAAGTCAGAAGGAAGGAGAACTGGGGAGACCATGAAGGGAGAGGAAAGGAGCAGAGAAACAGACTGAGGGTGATAAAGAAAAATGGATTTCTTTTTCAAAATATATGGGCAGAAGTGGATTTTTTGTTTCATCCTTCAAAGATAATTCTCCTAAAGCTCAGCCAACAGCCTAGAAAATGAACTTCCACTTCTATGGCAACATATAGCCAATTGCTAGTCCCCAAGCTGAATATAGAAGGATCTTGATTTAGCTTCCAGTTATTTCCAATTCACATTATGTGTGGGTAAAACAGCTGCAAATAAGTGACATTGTGATCTAGTGGGAAAAGGATTGAGATTTAAGGGCTTTGGATTCTGTTCCTGATTCTGTCTTCTGAATTTTTCTCTGCTCAGTACCTCAGTTTTCCTTTTTCTAAAAGGCTACTAGTCTACCTTTACTAAAATGTTTTATGGTTAGTATCTGAATGTTTGTAAGCCCTGGGAATCATACTTAGAAGATTGAAATTATAATAATGCTTATAATATAGGAATATAATATGCATGTTTGTAAACTAAATAATATATAAAATATGATGATGATGATGATGATGATAATGATGGATGGAAAAAGGAAAGGAAAAGGAAAAGAAAGATCATTGACTTTGGAGTCACTAGAACTGAGTTCAAATCCTGTATATGATATTTATTACCTCTTGAATTTCAGGCAAATCACCCTTCCCAGTATCTCATTGTTCTTATGTATAAAATTAGAGGAGTGGAAAAAGGTCTCTTTTAGATTTTTTAAAAAAGGATTTTAGTTTTTTAAATACTTCAAAGCTTTTAGCTGTAGAGGTATAATCTTATGTTTTGAAAGCTACCAAAAATCCCAATAAACTCTGTTCTTATCTAAGAGGTTTAAAAAAACTAACAACCCCCCCCCCCCATTGCATTTAACTATAATTCTGGGATCCTAGAATCAAGATATTACAAGGAAGAATCTAACAATCCAAACACAACATTTGAACATATTTTCAATTTGAACACATATAGACTACTCATGAATATCCTCAGAGATGCAACAGAAGTGGTGGTTTTAAAGACAAAGGAGCTGGATTCAAATTTCAATTCATCTCTTCATCACTTCTGTGGCAAGTTGCTTCTCTGGGTCTTCTTTTCTTCATCTGAAGGGCACTGGAGCAGATTGAATATGAGATTGCTTCTAGCTTTAAATCTATGATCCTAATGAAATTTATTGGGGGAAGAGGAGAGAGAAACATAAAAACAAATATCTAGAGAGGCAAAGACATAGAAAATGAGATAGAGAGAGGAGAGAGAAAGAAAGCTTGGGAGGATAGAAGGACAAAGGGAACAGTTTTTTTTGCTTTATTTTTTAGGAGAGAGAAGGTTTAAGCAGAGGGGAAAAACAAATGGAGAGTGAGATATTGGTGTTGACAATAGAAATAAAAAAGAAGGTAATTGATTGATGAAACTTAAAGGAATTCTGTTGAGATTTTTAAATTTTTCTCATTTCATTTTTAATTTATGGGATAAAACAATAGTATATGGGATATAAAACAGTCTGATTTTAAAAATGATTGTACATGAAACTGCAAATCTATTATGTACCACTTGTCATTCCAATTAAATATATAATAGTTATCTTTTTCTTTTAATATTTTTGCAAGTCAATGGGGTTAAGTGGCTTGTGCAAGGCCACATGCTAGGTAATTATTAAGTGTCTGAGGCCAGATTTGAACTCAGGTACTCCTGACTCCAGGGCTGGTGCTCTACCACTGTGTCACCTAGCTGCCCCTATAACAGTTATCTTGTAAAATACTTCTATACATACTTCTGTTTAGCAGTTTTTTCTCTAGATGCAGATAGCATCTTCCTTCATATGAACTTTGTAGCTAATTTGGATGTTTATAATATTTAAAATATTCTAGGTAGGCATATTTCAGGTCAGCATAAAAAACTTTCTTGTAATCTACCCAAATCATAAATCTTATTTAGGATATCTTCAACTAGTAGACATTGAATCTCTCCTTAACTGTGTACTTCAAGGTTGCAAACTGATCCTACTTTGTTTTACTTATCCCCCTCCCCAACAGAACTGAAGTGAATCTGTGAAGATAATTAGCATATATAGCCTATTATTTCTCAATTCTCAATAACCAGTTTTCTTGCTCTGAAATGAGGGATTCGGGGATTGGACTTTACGACCTTTAAAATCCCATCTGCCTCTAAAACTGTAATCTATGTATGTGTACTACATTGATTGAAAAGAAGCTGGTGCCCAGTGCTGGACAAATATTTCAAGGCGATCAAAATCAAAAAGAAAGGGAACAGAAAGAAAAGGAAGGGGAGGGGAGTGGAGAAAAGCGGAAGGAAAAGGAGGGAAGGGGAAGGAGGGAAAGGAACAAACATTTTTATAGTGCTTTTTAAAAAAACAAAACAAAAACAATTATTATCTCACTTGATCCTCATATATACCAAAATATTCAGTACTTTCTATGGTAGCAAAGTAGAACTAAAATAGATGTTCATTAATTGGGGATCTGAATCTTCTGGGCGAGCTATAGAAAAACTTTGGCACATGATATTAGGATATTAAATAGTGAAGACAAACAAATTGGAGAGACATGAGAAGACTTGTATGAACTGTTGCAAAGTGAAGTAACCAGAAATGGTAAAACAACATACACAATGATTTCAACAATGTAAAGAACCAAAAACCCAAAGTAAAGACTGTAAAAACCAAGTTAGTTTTCAGAGAAGAGATGGAAAAAAATGCACCTTACTTTAGGTTTTGCAGAGATGAAGGAATTAGACAAACAGAGAATGGGGGGGAGTAGGAAGGCTCAGAGGCAGAAGAACTTGAGGGGAGAGAAGAATGAAGGAAAAGGTTTTTTTTTTTAGGATGTTGTTACTGTTATTGAGTCATTTCAATCCTTTCTGACTCTTTGTAATCCCATTTAGGATTCTCTTGGCAGAGATTCCAGAATAGTTTACCCTTCACTTCTGCTCATTTTGTGGCAAATAAGACTTTGTGACTTGCCCACGGTCATACAACTAGTGTTTGAGGCCAGATTTAAACTCAGGAGGAAGGGGAGCCTTCCAGACCAGAGTATTCACTGGGCAGCCTATCTATCCTTGGTTTTTTTTTAATTAGGAAGGCTTAAGCAGAGGAGCAAGAATAAGTAGAAAGTGAGATATTGATGTTAAAGACACAAATAAGAAAAGGGGATAATTGATGGAGGAAGCCAAGAAGAATTGTGTTGAAATTAGAATATTATGTTCAGTTTTAAGCATCATCTTTTAGAAGGGACATTGACAACCTTCAAAGGAGGGTAATTAGGATGAAAAGGCAAGTTGAAACCATACCATTTGAAGATTGGTTGAAGAAACTAATATGGCTCAGATATGGAACTTCATATACATTATCAGACTCTGTTAATATGTTGGTTAGACTTTTCAGACTTTTTTTAAAATAAATTTTCTTTTTTTCTTTTTTTTATTCTTTGTTAGAAACTATAAAATTTCCCACTGGGAAATTTGGAATATATAGTTTCCTGTTAGTTTCCTAAATAATACTAAATATCTACCTTTAGGATGTTGAAATGTTTCAAATTCATGCCATATGAAAATTAACTAAAGGAATTCTGAAAGTTTAGCCTAGAGAAGGGAAGCCTTGTGGGTGTGAAGAAGAGGAGTTTTGATAGTTGTCTTCAGGTACTTGAATAGCTGTCATGTGAAAGAGGGATTGACTTTATTTTAGATCCTAGATGGTAGAAGCAAAAACCAGAAAAAAATTTAAATTTAGGCTTCATGTTAGAAGAAAAAAAGCTTCATTTATATAATGATTTAGGGGTCAGTTTCAGTCATATCTAACTTTTTGTGACACCATTTGAGGTTTTCTTGGCAAAGATACTGGAGCGGTTTTGCCATTTCCCTCTGCAGCTCATTTTATATATGAGGAAACTGAGGTAAAGCAGGGAAATGACTTACTAAGAGTCACACAGCTAGTAAGTGTCTGAGGACAGATTTGATCTCAGGAAAATAAGTCTTGCTAATTCCAAGACTGATACTCTATCTATTGTGCCACTTAGCTAGTATTATTCAAAAGTGAAACGGAGGAACAAGTTTCCTCAGATGGTGATGGGTCCCCCTTTCCCTGGATATTTTCAAGCAAAGGTTAAATGAACACTAATCAAGTAGAATGTAGCATGGATTGTTTTTTCAGGTTGGACTAGTTGATTGTGGAAGTCCCTCTCAACTGAAATTCTCTGCTTCTGTGTTGTTCTGAGTTCAAGTAGCCTTGAATTATATTGACTTGAAGTATCAAACTCAGAACTGGAGGTCACTAATTCCTACATAGGATTGTGCAGTAAATAGAGTGCAGGGCCTAGAGTCAGGAAAATTCATTTTCAGGAGTTCAAATCTGATTTCAGTTGACTAGACAAATCAATTTTATGCTGTTTACTCAGTTTCTTCATTTGTAAAATGAATTGGAGAAGGAAATGACAAACTACTCCAGTATCTCTACCATGAAAATCTCAAGTGGGATCATAAAGTGTTGGATGTAACTGACTGAACAACAATTCCTGTGTAAATATCCTTGCTGGTTATATGTTGACCTAGTTCTAAAATGTTATGTTATCTCTGTTTTTATTTATTTTGTTCAATATTTCTAAATTACATTTTATTCTGGTTAGGACTGTGAACTTGTAAAGTCTCAAGGCAATGTATATGACCCCTGGAATTCCTGATCACTCATCTCATAGTCCCCTGATTCATACTATGGTCCCTGAAAGATCAACAACCTTTTGCAGGACTCAGAATGAAGATTAGACTTTTTCAAAGTCTATCCCATACTAACTTTTTTACTTTAGGGTCATGACATTTTTGGAAGTAATGTAGGCAGATGGTGACCAAACTCCTTCTTGCTCATATCCAGTTCCTCCTACCATGGAAGACAAACAGACCATAAGATTAAAAGAGGTTTACAAGGCTGATCAGAAAGCTAACCAGGAGAACATGGAACATATCTTCAAGCCCAGGATGGATGGACAGAGAGTGATTGACTAAAGCTGTTTCTATTATCAAGTTAAAAACAAAATCATAGCCACTTCTGGATGACATGAGTCCATGAAGTTTGTGCAGCAGACAGCAACATTAAGAAAAGAGGATCTCATAGCTACACAGAGAATGAATGGGAGGGGAGCTTCAAAGAATCCAGATAAATTCAAGAGGAAAAACCCCAACCAACAGTGACTGTCAGCAAGTAAGCTGTCTGTGTACCTGTGAAGATGTGGCTTTTTCTGTGTTAGTGCCTCAGGCAAAGGTACAGAGAGTACTTGGCTTTGAGCCATTTGATAAGGAATTCACATACTCCCTGGAGGGGAGACAGTAGGAGTGTATATATGGGGAATTGTCAGAGTCAGCAGCACAGCTCCTAGGCTGTAGCATCCTAGGGACTAGCATCACCTTGGAAGGTCTGATATCTCTTCAGATAGCCAATATCAGTTCTCTCTCCCTAGCCTCCAAATTAGTGTTCAGCCACCTTGCCCAAGGTCTGTTTTATTTGCCATATCTGCCACAGTCTCCAGTGCAAAGCTGTTTGATTGTGATAACAAATCAGACAGTCTCTATCCTTAAAGGAGTTTACATCCTTATGGGGCAGACAATACCCAAAGGGGAGTTGAAGGGAGGATGATGATGAAGGAGGTCACAAAGGAATGATAAGCAATGTACTTGATATTTATTGAAATGCTGTCATAGGTCTTGAGGCCTGTAATGAAGGACCAGGTTATAGGCAAAGATCACTTCAACAATGCCTACAATGTGTAAAAAATAAATAAAAATAATAGCTGCAACAACAGTAGCAATCATTCAGTTGTTTCCAATTCTTTATGACCCCATTTGGGTTTTTGTGGGGTGGGGGGAAGGGACTGGAGTGGTTTACTATTTCTTTCTCCAGCTCATTTTATAGATGAGGAAACTTGAGGCAAATAGAATTAAGTGACTTACTCATCTTGAAAATGTCTGAAGGCAGATATGAACACAAGGTGAGTCTTCCAGACTCCAGGTCCAGTACTCTATCCATGGAGCCACCAACCTGCCCAAACCCTAAATAATAATAATAATAATAATAATAATAATAATAATAATAATAATAATAATAACTACATTTATATAATGCTTTAAGTTTGTGAGGTACTTTATAAATATTACTTCATTTCTCACAACTCTTGCAGATAGAGACTACTATTGTTTTCATTTTACAGATGAGGGAACTGAGACATTAGATGTAAAGTGACTTACCTAGGGTCATATGACTAGGAAGAATCTGAGGCTAGAGTTGAACTCAGTTCTTTCTGACTACTTTATCCACTATGACATATACCTAAAAAGATCGCTGCTCTCAAGGTGAGCTTTTGCCTTATTTTGTGATCAGGCTTCCAAACTACCTTTCTCCTGCCTCTTCTAAGTTTCCTTTTGGTTTCTTCTTAGATTGGCCCTACTTTCTAATCATCTTTATCCCTGGGTCCCCTGGCTCTGATGAGGAGGCTTTTGGCTTACCTTGCTAGATCTCAGACCTCTATGACATCTGCTTTCTCTTCTTGGGTACCTCCTTCCTATTTCTATTTCCCCCTATATTAGAATAACCTTTTATGTATTATTTTTACTCATTATAATGCAATCTCATTATGAGCTAGGATTACCTATTTGCTTTTTTATTCTTTAACACATTGCTTGACACAAAATAAATGCTTTAGAAATAGTTGCCTGTCTTCCTTCCTTCCTTCCCCTCCCCTTCCCTTCCCTTCCCCTTCTGCTTCCTTTCTCTTCCTCCCTCCCTCTCTCTCACTCCCTTTCTTCTCTCTCTCTCTCTCTCTCTCTCTCTCTCTCTCTCTCTCTTTTTTCTTCATCCATTTATCTATCTTTATCTTTCTATTCATCTATTCATCCATCTCTCTCTCTCTTTATCTATCTATCTGTCTCATCTATCTACCTAATGAACAATCTTAACTTGATTTCTACACTCAAGCAGGCAGTGTTATTCTAATTCATAGAGTTATATATACTGTGAAGTCCAGGGTAAGAAAATGAAGATCTTGGCATAGGATGCTTTTTCAGCATTCTTAATGATTGAAGGTAGAAATATCTAAAGGGAAAGGTACATTTAGGAAAAGAATAACTGGTTAAGAAGATCTTAATCTTAATCTCTTTCTCTTCATAGAAAATATTCTTGTTCATAGGAAATGCTCATTTTAAATTTATTGTCTTTTAAGTTCAATTTAAAAAAAACCCCAAAAAACAAAGAAGTTAGCTGGTTAGTGTCTTTTGTTATCAAAGAAGACCAAAATGACATTACTATGTGAGAACAAGTTATAGTGTGTCCAACTGTAACTGAACAGACCACTCAAGATGCTCTATCACAGGTCAGGCACAAATAATCCATGTGAATACCTTGGGTCAGTTCTCTAAACTTAGACATTTCACGTTTCTTTTGAGCAGCTTCCATTCTGTCTTGCTGCACAGCACCCTCTCTGATGAAGGCATGCAGACATGCCATGCTGCCCAGCCTTTCCCCCTTTTCCCCATCCCTGCTGTGAATGATTTCCCTGTGTGAATTCTCTTTAAAATAGTCTTTTTTGGCAAGTGTATGTTTGGTACTTGAACAACATGGTTAACCCATTGTAATTGCTCTCTTTGTAGTAATGTCTGAAAATGCTAGGCAGTTTAGCTTGAAAAAGAAACTCAGTGACTGGTACCTTATCCTGCCAGGTAATGTTCAGAAAAACACTAAGACGATTCAAATGGAAGTGATTCAGGATTCTGGGATGGCACTGGTAGACTGTCCAGGTTTCACAGGCAAATAGCAATGAAGGCTCTGTAGACCTTCAGTTTGGTAGTAATCCATTATCTCTTCTCTTCACTGTCTTTTGGAGCTTCCCAAACACTGAGTTAGCTCTGGCCATGCGTGTGTCAACCTCATTGTCAATGCTTACCTCCCTGAAAAAGACACTGCCAAGGTAAGTGAACTTATCCACAGTATTCCAAACTTCCCCATTTGCTGTAACCAATGTTTTCACATACAGATGGTGTTGTGCTGGCTGGTCGAGCACCTGTGTTTTCTTGGTGTTGATTGTTAGGTCAAAATTAGCACAAGCAGCAGAAAATTGATCCATACTTTGTTGCATCTCAGTGTCAGAGGCTGCATTGAGGGCACAATCATTGGCAAATAGAAGATCATGCACCACTCCCTCCACTTTGATCTTGGCCTGTAGCTTTTTCAAGTTGAAGAATTTACCATCAATATGGTGGTTGACCTGAATGCTGTGTTCATCCTTAAAGAAGACATTTGACAATGTGACTGAAAATATCATGCTAAAAACATGGGAGCAAGGACAAAGTCTTGTTTCACTCCATTGATGATCAGGAAATCTTGAGAGCATCATCTACCATCCAGACCCTAGGCAAGCACGCTATCATGGGAATGACGTATAATACTGATGAACTTCTCTGGGCAACCATGGATAGAACTCTGGTGAACCCTCATGGATCAGGTTGGGGAAATGAACATGATCCTCCAAAAGATACTGAGCAGAAAAGGCCAAGAAAGTAGGAGAAAGCACAGAATAGTGAAAATTCAATGAGGAGAGCGGTGGCTAGGAGGAAGCAGAATAATTTAAAACAATAGCAATAATATGCCAGAAAAGGAAAATGACAAATATTGGAAGGGACGTGGGGACATTAGACATTGTCTCAATGTCAACAATAATGACTATTGGTGAAGTTGTATACTGATTCAACCATGCTGTAGAGCAATTTGGAGCTATGCATACCCTTTGACCAAGCAATACCACTCCTGGGTCTATATCCCAAAGAAATAAAAAAGGAAAAGGAACTATTCTGTATAAAAAAATTATATCAGTTCTTTTAGTAGTAGCAAAAAATTGCAAATTTAGGAAATGGCTATCAATTGGGGAATGGTTGAACAAGTTGTAGTACATGAATGTAATGCAATATTATTATGCTATAAGAAATAATAAGCAGAATGTTCTCAGGAAACCTGGAAAGATTTACAATAAAGGATGCAAAGTGAAATGAGCAGAACCAGGAGAACATTTTATACAGTAATAGCAACATTATATGATGATCAACTCTGAATGACTTAGCTGTTCTAATATGGTAATCCAAGGTAATTCTGAAGGATTTATGAATTTTCATGATATTCATCTTCAGAGAAAGAACTCAGAGATTTTGAATGCAGAGCAAAGCATACCCTTTTTCTTTATTTTCTTATTTTTTCTGCTTTTTGTCTGTGTTTTCTTTTGTATGATTAACATAGAAATATATTTTTCCTGACTGCATATGTATAACCTATATCAAATAGCTTGCCTTCTCAATTTGGAACTGAAAAATATTTTCTAAATGAATTCTTAAAATGATATGTGAATGGGAGAAAATATTAAATTAAAACATAGCCAAGATTTATATGGCTCTTTATAGTTTGTAAAATGTTTTATTATATATGATCTTATCTGACCCTTACAGCAACCTTGTGAGGTAGATGCTATTATTAACACCTTTATACAGATGAGGAAACTGAAGCTGATAGAGATTAGGTGATCTGTCCAGGATCACATAATTCATAAATGTCTGAGGGTGGATTTGAACTCAGATCTTCCCAACTCCTAGCACAGTACTTTATCCAAATAGTGGATATCATAAACCTGGCATTAGAACAAGATAAAGTAGTAATGCAGAACGAGGGGATATTCTGGCAAATGTTTAACTGCCAGCACCCTAGGAAAGAAAAAAAGTACATACAACAAACTTTTAATTTTAATCTGACATTAATATTTTCTCCAACTTTAAAAACTCTAGACAATCAACAAAACAGGAAATCAAGCCCTCATTTATAGTATTTTAGCAGTTTCTGAGGACTTAAAAAGCAAACTCTCAAGAGCTAATAGAAGTTGGTTTCAGCACAATTTTGTGAGATGAAAACATTAATTTTTGAGTCATCTGCTGGAACTCTCATTCCAATAAAACTAGAGCATATAAACAATCTTTGCTTTGCTATAAATATCATTAAAATCTTTAAAAGTTGGAGAAAAAGGTACAGCTAGGGTAGGTGGCACAGTGGATGGAACACTAACTCAGGAGTCAAGAGGCCTGAGTTCAAATTCAGCCTCAAACACTTGACACTTTCTAGCTATGTGATCCTGGACAAGTCACTTAACTTGCCTCAAAAAAAAGTGGAGGCAAAAAAACAGAATTGCTTTTCTGGATCTGCTGCTGTCTAAGAAGGAAGACCTGGTACCTAGAGTAGAAATACACTTAGAGGAAGTTAATGTATGTTCTATGTTAGTTAGGCATAGTCTGAAATAACCCCACTTCCCCCTCCCCCCCCAAATCCCAGAGGTTAGGGAAAAATGGATTTCTATTAATTTAGAGAAAAGAGATGTTGTAATAAATGTCCTTAAATGCTGTGGTGGAAATTGGTTCAAGAGATAATTGGATGTGATATCCTCAAAAATGAAAATTTTAAGATTTGGTTATAAATGGTTCCTTGAGGAATAAAGAGCTTCTTTAAAAATATGATAACAAATGCAAAGAAGCCATCAATCACCTTATATTTTTAAAAAGAAATGTATGATAGAATGCTACTGCATTATAAAAAATGATGATAAATTGATTTTAGAAAAACATGGAAAGACTTGCATTAAAATAATACAGAATTAAATGAGCAGAACCAAGAAACTGTTGTATCCCTCTCCAGAGAAAGAACCAATCTATATGG
This sequence comes from Macrotis lagotis, assembly GCF_037893015.1. Classification (NCBI taxonomy): domain Eukaryota; kingdom Metazoa; phylum Chordata; class Mammalia; order Peramelemorphia; family Peramelidae; genus Macrotis; species Macrotis lagotis. The sequence continues at coordinate 249,084,951 of NC_133661.1, read as the reverse complement.
AACTCTGTGTTGTACAGTTTCAAATATAGATCTATGTCAAATATTAGCCTTCTCTAGTATGGGTTTGGAAGAGAAGGAAGGAAACAGATTGGATCTAAATGTAACCAAAAATGTTAGTATCAGATAAATGTAAAAAATAGATAACAAAAAAGAAATATATGGAATGATATAAGCAAGGGCAGGTAACTAGTGTAAAATATTGTCCTTTTCCTATGTAGATATTTTAGTTGCAGAAAAGAACCATTTGTGTAGGCAAAACTGATTTTAAAAATCACCTTGAGAAGAAGCATAGTCTCTTAGTTAAAATGAAAAGAGATTCACAGGCTGATTGAGGAACTGACCCTTACATAAATGTATCTAGAGGAGCTGTTTAGAGAAAGAACAATGATTGAAGTAGCGTGACTATAGGACACTGTGATCCCTTAGCTCATTTGCATGTGACTATTTTCAGAATTCTGAAGGTTATAATTGAGAAATTATAAATCATGTAATTGTTTGGGGAGCATGGGAATATAAAGACTGTTGAGGGGTGGGTTAATACTTGACAGAAAGGGGGATTTGTTCAGTTTCAACTTAAGTTAAAGATGGGTCACTCATGGAAAAAGCACTGATTTTGAGGCATGAAAAGTGATAGAAAGAAGAATAAAAGGAGAAAGAGAAAAAGGAGAAAAAGGAAAAGAGAAAATGAGAAGAAAAAGAGGAGAAAGAGGAAAAAGAAGATGAAGAGAAGTAGGAGGAGTCAGGTACAGAAGTTGAGAGAAACTGCTTCAAGAAGATACAAGACTGAGATAAGCTATATGGTTTCTGTAAACTTTTTGGAAAGGAGTCAGTCCTGCTACTATGTGGAGAACTGTCTGAACTTCTTACTCTCAAGTGCCATCAACAGCCAAATGGAAAGAAAACCTTTCAGAAATGCCTATATTGTCCTCTACTTTTCTCTCTGATTGCAGAGAAAGTAACAGGGAAAAAGGTAGGTTTTACATTTTCATTGCTTAGCATTTCTAAGAGCTGAGTGGAGGAAACAATTCCTTACTATTTGAAGAGTCGGTTGGGGGAAGGTTACACGGCTCTATTGCTATCTACAATCTGAGAAAGAGAAACAACTTGAAGCCTCAGAAAAGATTTGAGGACTTTAGGAGATCTTTGGTTTAAGGGAACTGCTCACTGATGATAGAACTAACACTTTCTTAGCAAACTGACAAAGCCAGAAGAACTTACTTTTTACTGGGTAACATTTATTGAGAAGTGATGACTAAGGAGGCATATTTTGATCAGAGAAGTCACTGGAATGGTGAGTAGAATCATAGAGAAATTGATTGACACATTATTTCCAGATATAACTGGGGGCTCAACAAATTTTTGCCTGCTTGGAGAGATGTAGTCCAAGACTAGAAGCTCAACTCCTCCTTTCTTCTCCCCCCTTAGAAAGAAGGCAGCATCAATAGAGGCATCAGAAGGAGAGATATTAAAAGACAAATCCACTTGAAGAGAGGTGAGAAGGGGCAGCTGGGTGGTGCAGTGTATAGAGCACTAGCCCTGGAGTCAAGAGGACTTGAGTTCAAATGAAGCCTCAGACACTTGATACTAACTAGCTGTTTGACCTTGGGCAAGTCACTTAACCCTATTGCCCCACAAAAACAAAAACAAGAGAAAAGTGAGAAAGAATCCCTCAAGATCCTATGGTCATAGAAACACAGAGAGATCATAGCTGTAAGTTTGTGAAATTGGTCAGAGGTCAAAGATACTAATACTGGCCTTTACCATACCTTCTGCATAAAACAGTTTATGGTATTGGCTAGGTGGTGCAGTGTATAGAGCACTGGCCCTGGAGTCAGGAGTACCTGGGTTCAAATCTGGCCTCAGACACTTAATAATTACCTAGCTGTGTGACCTTAGGCAAGCCATTTAACCCCATTTGCCTTGCAAAAACCTAAAAAAAACCAGTTTACGGGAAAGCCATAGCTAAAGAATAAGAAAGTGGTTGGCAGAGCCAAGATGGCAGATTAGAGGCAGCAACTTAGGCAAACTCTTTCAACGTTCCCCCTCTAAACAACTTTTATTATATAACACCTCAAATCCAATTCTGCAGAAATGGAACCAAAAAAAGTCCAGGTGAAACATTTTTTAAGACAACTTAGGAGAGCAGCAGAAAATGACTATGACACCAGGGAGTGGCCAATCTGAGGTAACAACAGGCAGCACTGGAAGTATTTAGATCTGAGGCAGTGGGGGGGGGGGGTGTCATAAAACTCTTCAGAGATTAGAGAGGACCCTTTGTGGCCCTGGGTGTACCTGGCACTTGCTGGCAACTTACTCTTATGCAATTCTGGGTGACAATTCTAAGGTGGAGAAGTATCCTTTTGGTCTATCACAAGGGAGCCGAGGCCTTGGTCTTAACTACAAAGAGAGAATTTATAGCAGAACAGGGGTCTTCTTTGGTAAAGACTAGCATACAGACCAGGAGAACAGTGACCAGATCTCTTTCCAGATTATACCATTTTGGAAGCACTGAAAACCTGCAGACCACAAGAATGAGCTCTAAAACGGCACAAACAACTTTCAAGGGAAAATGAATATTTAATCAAATATTGGATTTTCAAGCAATCCTGATGAAAAAGACCAAAGCTTGACATTTAAGCTCGAGAGAAGCATTAAAAGGTAAAAATGAAAGAGAAATCAAAAGGTTAAGCTTTTTACATTTCCATATGAGAAAATGATACATGTAATTCCTAAGAATTTTATCGTTATTAGGGCTGTTAGAAGGAGTATACATAGACAAAGAATGCAACTCTAATTGATAGGTCACATTATTTGAATATCAAATTTACATTTACCTAAAAGACTATTTTATGGAGAACTCACACAAGGCAAGTGCTTACATGGAGGTCTGAAGAAGTGATAGAAGGTCTCTCTAAAGAACTTTGGAATTGATTGTGAGACACAGGAGATACTGGCACAGTGTGCCCATATCAAAGAAGGTGCTTTGATCATTTATCCCTTCAAGTTTTTTAAAATCATCCCAACATAATCAACTCACGCCCATGTCCCCTGTCTATATTGGTTACTGTTCATAATCTAAGAGGATCAAAATGACATCACTAATTTGGATTTTAAATACAGCATATCCAACTGTGGTGGATCAGATTGATATGTTTGAAGGGCATTATCACAGATTGGAATATTCATTGGGAATGAGTGTAAGTTCAAAAATACTAATTATTTTTTTAAAAAAGAATGAGAGATGGAAACAATGTAAAGACTAACAGATTGACTTCTGTGGGGGGTAGGAGGAGGGAAGCAAGAATAGGGGAAAAATTGTAAAACTCAAAATAAATAAAATCTTTCTTAAAAAAAATGAGAGAGACAGACACATACACAAAGAGGCAGAGAGGTAGAGATAAAACCAAAGAGAGACAGAGAAATGAATGCAGCACTGCTACTATGTTGGTCATGGAATAAGACAAGAGAAGAGATTGTAGATGACAAATGTAGGACCACTAGGGACAAAGTAGCTGATCCAGTTCCCTGAGAACCCCAGTGGGGGAAAATGTACTTTCTTCTCTCCTATCTTGTTCTGGTCCCCTCCCACTGAGCCAATATATTCCATTCTGGAGTTCTTAAAAATTTATTGAATTTCCATATTGCTATTGTTGTGTGTTCTCAAAAGGAACTTGTTTATCTGTGAGATCATTCAACATGTGCATGTGTGTCCTTAGGGAAAAAGAAGTTAAGTGAGAAACTTTAGTAAGCTATCCACATGCGGAGAAGGAAAGTCTTGCTAAATTTCAAAGGTACCAACCTGGGGCTCAAATAAGCTAACAATTTTCTATTGAAAGTCAAAAGCAGAGATCAAAATGAATCCAGACTCCCCCTAAACTCCCCCAGGTATAACTGAGTTTAATGACTTTAGGGGAAAGGCATCTTGGTATGAGAGGAACAGCAGTCACTTTCCACAGAGACAGTTGCCTTAGGTACCACAAAAGTCCTGAGAAGCTTAAAGTTCCCTACCCTTTCAGGGAAGAGTGAAAACCCCTCTCCCTAAAGAGTCACTTCACTCATACAAGGATGGGAACCATACAAAAATGTCATCCCCTTTTGTTAGTTTTCTTGACCAGTCACTAGTATACAGGAATAATAGTACTGGTTTGATTGCTATTCTCAGAGGCAGAGGTGGAAGTCTGGGTATGGCATGAAGATGACCTTGGGAGTAGTGTGGTGAGTCTGGGCTAGAGCTAGATGTGAATGATCACCAGTAAGAAATCCATGGTCCCAGGCGGGAGCCGTGGAGTGCCAGATCAGAGACAGAGTCTAGGATGAAAGAACATTACTTTAAAATGGCCAAAGACAAAAATGTGCATACACTTTGATCCAGCAGTACCACTACTGAGTCCATACTCTGGAGAGATTACTTGCACAAAAATATTTATAGCAGCCCTGTTTGTGGTAGCAAAGAATTGGAAATCAAGTGAATGTCCATCAATTGGGGAATGGCTAAACGAATTGTGGTACATGTATGTTATGGAACACTATTGTTCTATTAGAAACCAGGAGGAATGGGATTTCAGGAAAGCCTGGAAAGATTTGCATGAGCTGATGCTGAGTGAGATGAGCAGAACCAGAAGAACATTGTACACCCTAACAGGAACATGGGAGTGATGATCAAACTTAATGAACTTGTTTATTCTATCAATGCAATAATCAGGGACAATTTTAGAACACCTGTGATGGAGAATACCATCTGTACCCAGAGAAAGCACCGTGGAGTTTAAACAAAGACCAATTACCTTCAATTTTTTAAAAAAGTGTCTTATGTACTAAATAATTTTGCTATCTCTAATATTTTATTTTCTCCCCAAGGATATGATTTCACTCCCAACACATTCAATTTTGATCAATGTATAGCATGGAAACAATGTAAAGATTATCAGACTGCCTTCTGTGAGGGATGGGGGAGGGAAGGAAGGGTGGAGGAAAAATTGTAAAATTCAAAACCTTACAGAAAATGATAGGTAGAAACTAATACTGTACATAATTGGGAAACAAATAAAATAACAGCAAAAAATAAGATGGAAATGGCCAAAGAGGTGGGACTGGATGAATATGACCAGACTAGCTTCTCAAATTCACAAATTACACAAACCTGAGAGGCATAGAAATAGCATGCTTTAGCAGGATGTATTCCAGTTCTATAATTGGAAGATCTAGGTAAATTCTTAACTCAGATAGTTATTAGCCAGAATGTTTATGATTGTCATTATTGATAATCTTTTCAGGGTATATAGATGTCCAACCTTTTAGCTCTTTTGGGTTATATTGCCCAATAAAATAGAACCACATATAGAAATTAATATTTATTTATGGCTACAATGTAATCCATGTCATCAATGAATATAATAAAATGTAATAATGAAGCATGAATAATCTTTGAGGGCCAATGGACTGTGGTTGGATAGACCTGGAAGGAGTAGAGAAATTCCCTATAGATGATGATGTTTTCAGATGTTCCTCTTTGTGAGTGATATTAATATTATGGGGTTACCTTAACAATATCTATAACTCAAAAATGATTGACCTAACAATCCATATATGAAGAATTAAATGGATGGAAAATATCTGTTGTCCAAACTATGACATGGTTGACTAGAGAATTATTCAGTTTGGTTAATACTATGTTAATCAAAAAGCATTTATTAAATGCCTACTATGCTAGTCACTATGCTAGGCAGGACAGTGAAGGAAGGTTATACAAAAACAAAAGTGAAAATAGTTCCTGTCCTTAAAAAGTTTCCATTCTTTTGGGAGAAAGCAACAAAAGTAAATACAAAATTAGAGAGAGTAAATTTTTTAAGGTAGAAGAGTGCTGATAATTGCAGAGATCAAGAAAGGCTCCCTATAGGAGGAAACCTTGAACTGATCCTTGAAAAAAGCTAGCAATTTGAAGAAGAGGCAGTAAGAAGGGAGATCACGACAAGCAAGGGCAAACCTGTATGCAACATTTGGGAAGCAGAAAAAGGGAGGTCGCAGATGGCAAATAGTGAGTAGGACAGTGTAGCTGGAAGACAATTATGATGGGAAGTGATGATAAATATCTAGAAATATGAGTTAGTCAAAATGGAGGAATACTTATTTCATCTTAGAGTAAATAAATAACCACTGAAGCTTTTTGAGCTTTTTTAAAAAATTATTTTCAATTCAATTTAGTTCAGTGTTTATTAAGCTCCTACTATGTGCTAAGTGGGATACAATTTTTTAAAAAATAGTTTTTGACCTGAAAGAGTTTAAGGAGGGAAGATAACACATAAAATGAAGGTAAAAAAAATTTTGTTAGGAAAGGTAGCCAACTCTGGGGCACAAAAATGGTGGAGTTGGAGCTAAGGAGTATAGTGGTGGGAAAAGACTTGGCTTTGAATCCTCTTTAGTTTTTGCGAGGCAATGGGGGTTTAAGTGATTTGCCTGAGGTCACACAGCTAGGTAATTATTAAGTGTCTGAGACTGGATTTGAACTCAGGTTCTCCTGACTCCAGTGTCAAACCACTGTTTACTGTGCCACCAAGCTGCCCCTGAATCCTCTTTAAATGGAGGAGATTTTTGCTTTGTCCTTCAGTCTTCTAGTCAGAGGGGCAGAGGCTGCTGAGGGTACTGATGAGATGAGAGTACTATAACTGAATAAACTCCTAAGCTTTTCCTGGAGGCATGATGATAGTGGAGCTGAGTCCAAGGAATAAGCTGATGGGAGATGGCTGGCCTCTGAGTCTTTAATGATAAGACTTGTGATTTAGGAATATCCTTTTAGCAACCATGTGGAGAAGGAATTAGAGGGGAGAGAGAGTGGAGTCAGAGATACCAATTAAGAGACTATTTAAGGTAAGATATAATGAGAGCCTAAAGCAGAATGGTGGTTGCATGAGTGGAGAGAAGGGAATAGACTCATGAGATGTTTAGAGGTAGAATTGATGGGACTTGGCAGTTGATTGAACCTATGGAGAGAAAGGAAGGGATAAATGAGGAAGACTGAGTTTGTGACTTTGAGTTACTGAGAACATGGTGGTGTATTCAGCAGACATGGGGATGTTAGAAAGAAGGGTTAGTTTGGGAGAAAAGATAATGAATTCTATTTCTCTCTGAAATGCTGAGTTTGATATGCCTATGGGGGATCCATGGGGAAATACTCAGCAGGCAATAGATGAACTAAGACTTAGAGCTCAGGAGAGAGATAAAGTCTGGATCGATATGCAGTTTTGTTAGTTATCTGAATAGGGATAATTAACATCCTAACTGCATCTTGAAAGAAATATCCATCTTTTTAACAGCACAACTGTTTCATTGGTAATACTATATGATTGCCAAAAATCAAAGTTTAGGTGAATGGAAGGGCAAGGGAGTATCAAATAATGAAATAGTATTACTACTATGTTACACCTACTATGTATCAGGTGCTGTGCTAAATACTTCAAAAATTCTAGCTCATTTGTTATCATAACAGTCCTCTGAGGTCGGTGATATTATTCCCTTTTTTTCTGGTTGAAGATATGGAGGTTGAGAGATTAAGTGACTTGTCAAGGCCATAACTAGGAAGTGTCTGAAACTAGACTTGTAACTCAGATCTGCCTGACTTGGCGTTGTATCTATTAGTCGCTTTTCTACTAGTGGGTACAAGTAAATTGTAGTATATTTTCAGTAAAGACTTATATGCAAGAAATGTATAGACAGTGAAGTGGTGCAGTAGATAAGAGTACTGACCTGGAGTCAGGTAGGCTCATCTTCCTGAGTTCAAATTTGATCTGACTTAGCTGTATGACTCCTAGGGAAGTCACTTGACCCTTTTTGCTTCAGTTTCCTCATCTGTAAAATGAGCTGGAAAAGACAATGACAAACCACTCTAGTATCTTTGCTAAGAAGACCCCAAATGAAGTCATGAAGAGTCAAAATGATTGAAACTAGTAAACAACAACAAACCAATATATAAAGTCCCCTACAAGTTTCATATTGAATTAGTTTTAAAATGTGATGTTATCTATATTTTATCAGAATTTTGTTTTGATAAATGTCTCCTAATTACATCTTAGTTCTAATTATATCTAATTACATTTTGTTCTGGCAGTATGGAGAAGTGTTGGATCTCATATTTGAAACCTCTGCTTTATGGAACCATATTCTTATTGTTAAGGATAAATTGTCATGGATGGTTTGAAATTCAATTCTTCTGCAAGAAATGAATGCATATATGTATAAAATCACAACTCTAAAACAGTCAGTTTGGGATTCCATATTGTGGGAAAGGCATTGGTAACCTGAAAAATAACAAGAGGAGAGTGAGTAAAATGATGAGAGGTCTGGAAACCAAGTAAGAGCTGTATCATAGTGATCATAGATTTGGATTTAGGAATGCTTAGTGCTGAGAAAGAGGAACATACTGCCTTGGAGTGTTTGAAGGGTTATTATATGAAATAGGTCATTATATGAAAGGCTTATTCTGCATGGTCAGAGAGGGAAAAACTTAGATTAAGATGTGTGTGTGTGTGTGTGTGTGTGTGTGTGTGTGTGTGTGTGTGTGTGTGTGTGTTGCAGAGACAGATTTTAGCTCGATGTCAGAAAAGACTTCTACAATTTTTACTGTCCCTAAAGTACCATGGGTGGTTTCAAGACATAGTTGATTGACAATCAGGGAAGATATTTGATAGACTAGATAATCTCTTTTGTGGAGGGGTAGGGACTTTGTAGGGAAGATCTTTTAATCCCTTTTTAACTGAGTTTGTGATTCTTAGGCTTGGTAGAACCTTGGACCTAGAGTCATAAAGACCTGAATTAAAATACGCCCTCAGACATTCACTATCAGTGTGATTCTGGGCAAGTCACTTAACTTTTGTCTACCTCAGTTTTCTCAATTGTAAGGACAGCTAAGTGGCACTCTGGAGTCAAGAAGACTCATCTTCCTGAGTTCAAACCTGTCTGCAGACACTTGCAAGCTGTGGGGCCCTGAAAAAAATCTCTTAATCCTATTTGTTTCAGTTTTCTTATCTGTAAAATGGGCTAGAGAAGGAAATGGCAAACCACTGCAGTATTTCTGCAAGAAAGAAAACCCCAAAAGGTATAACAACTAAAAGCGATTGTATACAAAAATGATGATAATAATAACACTTACAATACAGATCAAATGAGATTTTTGTCCAATGACTGACAACTAGTAGATGCTTAATAAATATTTACCACCCTCCTCACTTTGGAGGGAGAGGACTTTGTAGAAGGGATTTCTGTCCAAAAGAGTTGGGTCTGATTATCCACACAGAAAAGGTCAAATAGATAATGAATGTCCAATGCCCAGAATATGATTTGCAGTTTGGTGAATGATCTGTAGAGCTTATGCACCAGTATTTGAGTTAAATAGTAAAAATGAACAAACAATTGGTTCCCAAATTAAACAGGAATACAAAAAGTTGAATTGCCTTTAGGAAACTGCAAAGCTATCAATATGTTTCTTCCCAAGGCATAGGCATGACCATTTTCTTCCCTTAACTCAAGAACCTTAAATGACTCTTTATGCAACTAGGATAAAACACAAACAAACTCCTTACTTCACATTTAAAACTCATCACATCTTGCCTCCAGTCTACTTCTCCAAATTTTTTCCACATATTCCATGTACTCTGTGGTCCTGCCAAATTGGTCTACTGGTCCCCAAACTGGTAATTATTTCCTCTCTCTATGCTTTTGTACAGGCTGTCCCCTAAACCTAGAATATGCTTACTCTGTTCCTCTATTCCTTAGATATGTAAGGGGGATGTCCACTGCAAGCATTTGAAGACTCTCTCCTTAACCCACCTCCCAATGAATAGATGAAAACAATTTGTTTCAATAGTCATGAAGAAGACTGAAGCAGGTGATATGGAGCATTTAGAGGTTGGTCAGATATCTAAGAGGTCAAAGTCATCTATTGTATCCCAGGCCATCTTTCAAGCAGGATTTCTGTTCTGCTACTGTGACACTAGAAGAAAGAGCAAGACTCTTAAATCCTCACTTAAATCCAGTTCATGCACAAGTCAAATCATCACCCAGGATGTCATTAGTCCTCTTTCAAAATGAAGGATGAGGGGACAGCTAGATGACCCAGTGGATAGAGCACCGGCCCTAAGTCAGGAAGAACTGGGTTTGATCCAACCTCAGACACTTAATAATTGCCCAACTGTGTAACCTTGGGCTAATCACTCTTAACCCCATTGCCTTAAATTAAAAAAAATTAAAAATCAAAATGAAGGATGAACAACATAACAACATTCCTTCAGTAACTCCTCAGAGATACCCCATATTATGCCATTTTCCTGATCTCCACTTGCTCCTTGGATTTGAGATATAAAAAAGTTTTTGACAAAGTGTAACACCAATTTATATAAATATATTAAAAAGCACAAGAATAAATAAATAAATAGTCCTTTTAAGAGGATAAAAAGTACATATCCATCTGAAAGCAAGAAATAGCATTTTCTGTAATAGAAGCTCTGGAGGGCTTTTCAATAAATTTGGAACTACAGTAGGAATGTCTGTTGTTACCACTGTTATTATATAGTATTCTAGAAATAGCAATATGAGAAGAAAAAGAAATTGAGGTGTTAACCATAGGCAAAGGGGAAACAAAATTATTTATCCCAGCTATAACTTCTATTCTTTCAAATGCATGGCATATTCTGGGCAATGGAAAATCATTATCCATTTGATCTTTTCTGTGTGGATGGTCAAATGCAATTATAATTTTTGAGCAATTTTGGATCTTTTCCAGGTTTCCTGGGGCAGATAATCAGCACAATGTAATCTATAAAGAGGGCTCACTGGAGGATTAACCATCTCTTTCCCTACCTGGATGCTCACAGTAGTTCATCCTCCCAAGTAGCCATCAGGGAAGGGAAGGGCCCAAAGCTTTTTTCCAATTGTGTCATATTGTCTCTGAATTAAAATACAAATAGTTCTTCAAAATATTATCAAATAACCAGTTATCTAACTTTTTAGTGGACTTTCCTTTAATAACTCACTTCTTTGAAAATAGGACACAAAATATGTTGGGAGAGGAAAAGAAAATACATCAAAAATAAATTGAGGGGCAGCTAGGTGGCACAGTGGATAGAGCACTGGCCCTGGAGTCAGGAGTACCTGAGTTCAAATCCGACCTCAGACACTTGATAATTACCTAGCTGTGTGGCCTTGGGCAAGCCACTTAACCCCATTGCCTTGCAGGAAAAAAAAAAAGACAAACTGAGACTTCAATTTTGGGTTCAAATCTCTTCTCGGTGACTAGTTGTGAGACCTTGGGCAAGTTATTTCATTTCTTTAGACTCAGCTTTCTTATTATAAAATGGTGAAAGGAATAGCTATAACGGCTACCTCACAGGGTTGATATGAGGATCAAACAAGATAATGTACCTAAAGTGTTTTAAAGCACTCTATAAATATCCATTGTTATTATTGTCATTTAGGGAGTCCAGAGTTTCCAATTTGATTCTAGTGGGATCATCAAACTTGTACAGAATAATAGATAAAAGGGAATCACCATATCAGGAAGCTATTTCTGGATATGAATTATACCAAGAGCTCTTTCATTCCCACTTTAGTATATTGTAATATATTCTAATAAGATTTCAAAGGAGAGGGAGGGGAAGAGCAATTTAATGTGCTTTATGGTGTGGTTGACTTGCTCCTGTTTTTCTCTCTTGTCTGTGCTTGCCAATTCTCTCATATTTTATTCTTGTCTAACCAAGTGGCCCCCTGGCTTTTATGCCCTAGAATGGCATTGCTTTTATTGTGTATGTTTAGAGTCTAATTCTCATTAGCTTATAGAACTTGTCCAATGGTTACTCAAGTGTGCTGGGATCCAAATTTTATTAGCTAAACTTTCCACTCTGTTGTCATGGCAACTTCACATTGAGACAATTAGATGTAAATCTGGGTGTTTCTTAAGGCAAGTTGATAACTTCCAGGCAGAGATGTTGATTTAAGAGTGCATTGGGAGGAACAGAGGATTAGTGGGACTATTGAATTACTGGCTTTGACACCTTAGTCCTTCAGGATTCACAGCTCACACCTGGAATCAATGTTTTTATTTCTGACTTAAAGCATAAGTTTCTTTCTTTGCTGTCAGTTTCCCTTTAAGAGAGTGGCCAAGAAGTGAATCCTGGGGTTTGAGTTGTATGTCCAGACTATGTGATCCCTACCCCCACAGGGCTGTCATTTCAGGTCACTCTGGCTCCTGTTCTCTTTCTGGTTCCCCATTGATTAAAAGTTTGGAGAGGGAAATGGAGAGAAATATTCAAGCTTTGCTGCTCTAAGTGACTTTTGAGGGTCTCTTTCAACTTTAAATATCTGTCACTCAATGACTGCCTTGAAGAAGAAGAGAATAATTAACCAGAAAAGAAGGGAGATTGTTGTATACGAGAAATCATAATGCAGATACAATGAGGAAATGGAGGAAACAAAGAAATCCATGGTGTAGCTCAATAGCTTCCCTGTATTAACACAGACTTAACTAAAATATGCTAGGAAGAATGGCAAAGAATATAAATATGAAATAAGACCTCTGTCAACACTGGATTTATTTTGCATGCATCTATTGTGGGGAGGGGAGAGGAAGGAAATAAATAAATATATGTATATATATATATATATATATATATATGACCTACTATGTTCAGACACTGTTTTAAGTACTTTATAAATATTATCTACCATATTTCCAAATGTATAAAATGCATCCTTTTCTGGAAAATTTGGGGGTCTAAAAACTGAGAGCATCTTATACAGTGGTTGTAGACTTTTTACTTGCATTTCCTGCTTTTTCCCACTTGTATTTGCACTTATCATTTTGCATTTGTTACAGGTATATTAGGTAACATTTTGCCATGTTCTGTCCAGAAATGGCTCAGAAAAGATTTTTGTCCAGTGCCGAATTCAAGTTCAAAGTGATCCAGTTTGCAAAAGTGATTGGAAATCCTGCTGCTGAATGTCATTTTGGTCCTCTTCCAACTGAGGAAACAATCTGAACCTGGCTACAGGAGGAAGAAACCCGACTGAAAACGCCCTGGCAGAAGAAGGCTATGAGAGGCAAGTCAGCCAAATGACTTGAGTTAAAGAGGGAAGAGAAGAGATGGATTGAAGAGCAAAGGGCCAGTGGATTCCTGTGTCCACAAAGACAGTTCAGCAGGAGGCAAGAAAAATTCTGATGAAAAAGAAGAGACTGATTTCAAAGGAGGACACAAGTGGTGCTTCAGGTTTGTGAACCAGAATAGATTAAGTCTGTGTCCACAGACCAGACTTGCCCAGGGAATGGTTGTGGTCAAACCAAGCACCAGAGCACAGGCAGGAGAGCAGTTTGTAATAAATTTTTTTTCAAATTTCAGGCCCCCAAATTAAGGTGCATCTTATACATGGAGAAATATGATAAATCTATCCTCACAAAATCCCTAGATGTTAAGGATTCTTACTCTGTTTTACAGCTGAGGAAACTCAGGAAGGCCCCAGTTCAAATCCAGTCCTGGAAACTCAGTTGTGTGACCATGGCCAAATCACTTTGCCTCACTTTCTTCAACTATAAAATACAGATTAGCAACTACCTTCCAGGGATGTTGTAAGGATAGAATGAGATAATATTTATAAAGTATTTAGCGCATAATAGGCACTTTATAGATATTTATTCCCTTCTCTTCCCCTTTCAACTTTAAATTTCCTCCCCTTAACAAAGGTTAACTGTTTTGCCCAAGGTCCTACAACTGGGGTTTGAGGTCAAATTTGAACTCGGGTCTTCCTAACTCGAAGTCTAGTATACTGTGCCACCTATCATTCTATTTCAAATGTAGGGGACACACAAATGTCTACTATTATGCCTGCAATGTCTACTATAATTTGGGCCAGGTAAACCTCTGTCATTGAGCAATATTCTCTGTGGATTACATCTTCTGGAAGGCTATGTGTGAGTCTACTGCATGGAGCTGTCCCACCAGAAAAGATCCTGATTGCTGATTATGAACCTTTGCAACCTGAGAAGTATAGAAAGACTGAGGGAATTCTCAAGAACCTTCTTCATTGTACTTATAGTAATTCCCAGTTTTTAAAAATTGCATTATACTGCTTTTATTTGATTTTTAAAAGCATTCTGGGAATTAAAGAAAAAGTTCACACTGATATAGCACCTTATAGTTTACAAAACATTTTTCTCAAGGCTCAATAAAACAGACTTCATCATTATTTTACACCCATTTTACAGATAAGGAAACTGTTAGTCAACATACAAATATTCATAAGGAAGAGCTGTAATGTAGAGCAGGGACTTGAATTCACATTTAGGTTCATGGAATCTAGAGATGAAAGGGACCCTAGAAATCATCTGGTAAAAATCTCTTATGTTTCAAATGAGGAAACTGAAGAAGAGAAAAATAAAGTGACCAATAAAAAATATACAGGTAGTAAGTAATAGAAGGTTAATAGAATTTCAACTAAATTTCTCTGAGTCTAAAGCCAAAGTTCTTACCACTGTATTTAGTGTTACTTTTCTGACTCTAAATCTGATTCTCTTTCTGTTAAAATTTAAATATGATACTAAAGTTATTTAATTAGACATTGTTTGGAGGAGACTCTGAGTTTCATTACACATCTTATAATAATGGGAGATAACCTAGGGTATCTCATAACCATTGGAATAACTTTCTTTAAAATAGTATGGGAGATTTTCATTAGTCATCCTGAACTCTGTGTGTGTGTGTGTGTGTGTGTGTGTGTGTGTGTGTGTGTGTGTTTGTGTGTGTGTGTGAGAGAGAGAGAAAAGAAGAGAAGAGAAGAGAAGAGAAGAGAAGAGAAGAGAAGAGAAGAGAAGAGAAGAGAAGAGAAGAGAAGAGAAGAGAAGAGAAGAGAAGAGAAGAGGAAAAAGGTGTAGGGCAGGAATTTGGGCAACATCAATAGTTAGGGGGTATAATGTAGATGATAAAATAGCAAAGAAGACAGGAGAAGAAATGGTCATACAAGTAAGAGGAGAACCAGGAGAGCAAAATAGTGAAAACCTAAAGAAGAAAGAATATGTTTAGGAAAAGAAGATGATCAACACTGCCAAAAAAGTCCTCTGGATGCTCCTCAGCTTATCAATGTCCTTCTTAAATTGGGATTCCTCAAATTGGTCTAAACAAGGCAGAATAGCATAGTATTATCACCTCCTTGCTCTTGGAAACTATTCTTTTCTTACCACAGTCTAATATAGTATTAGTTTTTGTGTTTGCTACATCACACTTGTGACTCAGATTGAATTTGCAGACCCTTAAAACCCCCAGATCTTTTTCAGTCAAACCACCATCCAGGCATATCTCCCTTATTTTGTACTTCTGAAAAATGGAAACAATAATAGTAGCTACCTCACAGCAGGATCTAATAAGATAATATTTGTAAAACACATTACAATAAGAGAGTAAGACCATATTTGAACTCATGCCTTCCTGATTCCAGGTTCAATGTGTTTCCTAGTTGCTCTGAATTGAATACAGTAGGCATTTAATGCATAATTGTTTAAGTTGAAAGTATATATTTCTGGTGGATCAGTTTAAGCAATTTTTCAGTATTGCATTTTAAGAATGAAAAAAAGATATAAATGTATCCATTATTAAATGATATTTTGATCTGTGACCTTACTGATATGGGCATTCCCTTCACGCATTTATGTTGAAACCCCTCTGTCCCTTCTCCTTTGTGATTCAAATATCACTGCAAATGTACAACACCTTCTCAGTGGTTTCCCATTGTTCTTTTTGTATTTGAGAGTACAAGAATATCCCTTGGTTAGTCTATTTTTTGGTTCTTAATGCATGACAACTCCCCCCAACCTTGCCTGAACATGTGTATATTCAAAACATCTTATGTTAACTTCTTGCATGAAAATATTACTCTGACACTTCATTGTGTGGTGGAGATGACTCATGTCAAAATGGTAGTTCATGATGCATGACTAGAGCTTAGGAGAGATACTGGGATTAGGGACATAGATCTGGGAACCATCTCTATAGAGATGATCATTGAATCCGTGAAAGCTGAAGACATCACCAAGAGAAAAAATATAGGAGGAAAAGAAGAAAACCCAGGACAGAACTTTGAGGAACATGCATGGTTAAGGGATATGACATGGATGATGAATCAGCAAAAGAGCCTAAGAAGGAAGAAGGAGAATGAGAAGAGAGCACAATCATGAAAATGCAAAGAGTGTATATCCAAGAGGAAAAGATAGTCAACTCTGTTTTAGTGCTGTCAAGGAGGATGAGACTTGGGAAGAGGTCATTAGATTTTGCAATTAGGAGAGAGTGGTTTCCATTGACTAATGAGTTTGGAAGGCAGATTTCTAAGAGCAAATATGAAAGCAAAAGGAATGAAAATAGAGGCACCATGTATAGATGATTCTTCAAGAAATTTGCTGAGAAAGGGAAGAGAGACATGGAACAAAGAATTCTTAGGAATGAAAAGATCTGATAATTTTTTTAAGATTTTATTTATTTTTTATTTACACAATAAGTGTTTCAGTTTGTGTTCTGATACCATCAGCTATGTCTCGGATGGATCACATTCTTTATCATAAGTCCATTATAGAAGTTACTTCCATATTTTTCCACAGTTGCTGATTATAATTCCCTCCCCACTACCATCTATTAAATTTTCTCTCTTTTCACTCTGTCCCTCTTCTAAAATGTGCTGTGGGGCATCAAAGTGGTGCTTTGGACAGAGCACGGACCCTGGGTCCAAGAGGGCCCAAGCCTACGTCCCACCCAGAGACCCAGCAACCACCCAGTCCCGTGGTCCTGGACAGATCACCAATCCCAGGACCTTGCAAGAAGTAAAAAAGAAAATGTGTTATATCTTGACTATCTCCTCTCCTATGATCTACCCTCTCCTCTATCATCCACATTTCCTTTCCCTTCCCCTGTCCCTCTTCTCTCCTTTTTCTCTAGATGTCTATACCCTAATGAGTGTGTGTGCTGTTTCCTCTCTGAGTCATTTCTGATGAGAATGAAGGGTCCTTCATTCCCCCTCACTTTCTCCCCTTCCATACCATTACAAAACTATATGAAATATCTTTTATAAAATATCTTGGCCTATTCTACCTCTTTCTCTTACTCCCAGTACATTTCACTTTCACCCATTGACTCCATTTTTACAATATATGATATCCTCAAATTCAGCTCTCCCCAGTGCTTCATCCATAAAAGCTCCTTCTACCTGCTCTATTAAATGAGAAGGTTCATATGAGTAGTATGACAATTTTTTTAAAAGAATAGGTAAGATTGGTACCTTTGAAGTATTAGACAAGGAACAAAAGATAAAGATTAAATAATAGAGAGGTAGGGGTAATAGTGGGATAATCTACAAGAGAAGACTAGAGAGTTTGACCTTGGTGAGGATGGCCATCTTTCCATCAGAGATGAGTAAAGAAAAAAATACAGGTAATGATATTAAGGAACTATAAGATGAGAAGGAAGAACCAAAGAGTTCTTGTGTTTTTTTCCAAGAATGAAATGGATTCTTGTGGAAAGAGAAAAGGAGAGAAAATCAATTAGGTTGGAGTAGAGAGATGGACTTACTTCAGTGAGGCTCCTGTGAGCTTAGAAAATAGAGATTTATAGAGGATCCTGTTGTTACACCCCCCCGTCCAGCAGCAAAAATGGAAGCAGTAGATGGTGGGAGCAATCTGAGATTTGGTAAGGTTTGAGTGGTGATAAGAAAGGGAGAAAGGAATTAAGGAATAGAAGGATGTAGAATTGAACTGTTCCTTAAGGGGTCAAAGATAAGACAGGAGGAGAGAATGGTCAGAGTGGATGTGACCATCTGCAAAAATGCTGAGGGACAGAGAGATTTCAGGTCTTGGGGAGGACAAAGAATAGTACTGTAAGAATTGAGACTGAGGGAGAGATAGAATTAAAGGAGGCTTTTTGGATGATTAAATTTCAGAGTTCTTGATCATGAAAGAGAAACACACTTGTGGGTCAGGATAGGGTAAAGGGTGTGACCACTCTCTATGTGAGATGTAATGGAGAAGAACATCATGGAAATTGAGCATATTGAACAACTAGGAGATTGAGGTATTTCTGGTAACTATATATATATATGTCTCCTAATACAAGATCAGAAGATAGGGTATTAAGGGATGCTATGAGCCACACAGTGAGAAAGTAAGAAGACTATATACTATGAATTGATAGATAATAGTCACCATAATCCAGATTGGGTTATAAATATAGATAGAATGAATCCAAAAAGAGGAGAAATAGCTGAATGATGCTTGTAGAGGGAGTCTGAGAGTGGCATTTGGGGACAAGAATTCTAATTCCTCCAATGTGACTAGTGAGTCAGGAAATATGAGAGGATGTACAAGGAGTACTTAAGAGAAAAGTCTGGTATACAGTCCCTGAGGAAGTGCCAGACCTCAGTGAGGTCTAGAACAGAGCTGTCAAACATACAGCCCAAAACACTCCCAAGTGTGGCCTGATTAAGATCAAAATGTCACTGGGAAATATTTTAAAATATAAATTAAAATACAATAAAATGCAGTTAATGTTATTTTTAAAAACTAAGTTAATAAATGACCCACAGGGATTCTTATATATGGCTTAATGGTTTCTGTTTCTATTTGAGTTTGATGTCAGTAGTCTAGAAGATGAAAAGAGCATTGTGAGGTTCAGAACAAAGTTAAGATTATTAATTATAAAGTGGAATTTTTCCATTTCTTTCCTTTCCTTTCCTTTTCTTTTCTCAATTTTTCTTTTTCTTCTCTTCTTTTATCTTCTTTTCTCATTTCCATCATCAGTGTCTAAAACATTGCAGTCACTTAAAAAATGTTTATTGTTGATTTGAATTCATTTATTCAATTGTTCAAAAAATCACTTATTCCATTACTTCTGTTCTAAAGATATTATGTTAGTCTCACCATGTGATCTGTTTAATTTGCATCTAGTGTCCTGTGAATGAGTATATCAAAATAATTATATATATATATATATATATATATGTATATGATAGATAAAAGATAATGGTCAAGAGACAAGGTGACCCAAGTTCTACAAAGTTAGATATAAATAGAAACCCAGGGTATAAAAAGAAGGAGGGGAGAGAGAGAGAAGAGAATGTGAGGAAGGAGAAAATAGGAATGGTTTATTGGGAGGGAGAAATCTCAGATTACATATTTGACTGGAAACTGTGAGAATAACTACATGACTCCCCTTGCTTACTTACTAAAGGCTGAGTTGGTTTCATCTTTCCAGATTTCCCAAAGTAGATATTTGCCTAGTATTTTGAGTAGATTCTGAGTCAAGAAGCTAGAGATGATCATTGAATCCATGAGAGTTGAAGGCATCACCAAGAGGAAGAATATAGGGAGAAAAGAAAAGATAACCCAGGACAGAACTCTGAGGGACATCCATGGTTAAGGGATATGACATAGATGATAAATCAGCAAAGTAATCTAAGAAGGAAGAACCCAAAGAGTAAAGTATATATATCCAAGAGGAAAGGATAGTCAACTCTGTAAAATACAATAGTGGTGTCAAGGAGGATGAGACTTGAGAAGAGGCCATTAGATTTGGCAATTAGCAGAAAGCAATTTCCATTGACTAATGAGTTTGGAAGGCAGATTACTAGGAGCAAATAAGAAAGTAAAAGGAATGGAACTAGAGGCACCAAGTATAGATGACTCTTCAAGAAGTTTGCTGAGAAAGGGTGACTTGGGCCCTTTTTAACCTTATAGGGCCTTAATCCAAATATTTATTGAGCATCTACTAGTTTCATAATTCTGTGTTACATGGTGTAGTGAATCCAAAAGAAGTTTAAGGCAAGGTCTCTTCATTTAAAATGTTTTTAGTGAATGACCCAGCTCTTCTCAACAACACAATGATCCAAGAAAAGTACAAAGGACTCTCAAAGGAAAATGTTATCCATATCCAGATAAACTGATGAATTCTGATTGCAGATAGAAGCACATTTTTTTTTCAATTACTCTATTCTCTCACATGGTTATTTTTCCATTTGAATCTGTTTCTTCTTCCACAACTGAGACTCATGAGGAAATATGTTTTACCTGATAGCACATGTATAAGCTACATCAAACTGCACACCATTTTCAGAAGGGGGAGAGGAGGCAGAGAGAAAAAATTGGAACTCATAATCTTGTAAAAATGAATGCTAAAATTTTCATAATATGTAATTGGGGGAAATAAAATATTATTAAAAAGAAAATTTTAAAAGGATGAAAAATACTTTTAATCATATCGAGTACATGTAACAATCAGAGGACAATTCAAGGCAATGTATTATTAATTCCTCAAAAAGACAAGAAATATAGGTCAGAATGGATGAAAAAAATCACTATGGGAGGAAAGTTTCATAGAGGAAATGTTTGATTGAAGGAGGGGTAGGACTTGTATAGAAGGAGGACATTGTTCAAGGTGAAAGGAAGGCAGGAGTTTAGCATGAAAGACTACAAGTGTAGCACCCCCCTCCATGTTCATTCTTTCCTATTTTCACTCATACTGACAGGCTGGGTCCCTTACAAGGCACTTGAATACTCCTTCCCTCAGAGTTCTAGGGGGTCAACTTGAAGAACTGTAGGTGGTTTTCTAATACAATTACTCACAAGCTCCCATCTGATGTGCTCCTCATTGATTATCAATCAGACCTAATTTAGCTTTTAGAAATAGCTATTTACTAAGATAGTATAGCAACATCAGTTGCTCCAAAAACATTCCTCCCAGAGCCTGAAATATATTCTCTCACAAGTACATACAGGATCCAGGAAAAAAGTTGGCTCAAAAGTAAGAGTTCCTAAATGAATGACAAATTTTATCTCTTTCTGGAGTCTTTATGAATCTCTCCTTTGAAATGTATAGTTCTCTTGCTAGCTCTCAGCACTGAAAACTCTTGTTCTTGTTGTTCAGTCATGTCCAACTCTTTGCTACCTCGTTTGGGGTTTTCTTAACAAAAATACCAGAGTGGTTTGTCATTTCTTTTTACAGATGAGGGAAACTGAGACAAACAGAGTTTAGTGACTTGCCCAGGATTATACAGTTTAGGAAGAGTCTGACTTCAAATTTGAACTCAGGTCTTCCTGACTCCAGGCCCAGCACCTACCAACTGTACCACCTAGCAAGTTGCAATTCTCTCCTTCAGAAAGTTTGTCTTTCAAACTAGTGTCTAACTTGTCTCAGCTCCCAACTGGATGTAGTTTGTTACTAATCAAGTCGCTTTAGTGACTTCAGGACAATGGGAAAAGGAGAGAAAATATGACTGTTCCTCTAGGCCTACTTCCCTTCCCCTCTCCACCATCTCCTTTTATTACTCTCTGATTACAGGTGCAAGATTTCCAAACCTTGATTTTCAAAACATATGATGAAATACCTCTGCTAAAGTCTCCTTTACTGATAAATCCAAACTGTTTGAATTATTTCACTCTTTCCTAACTAGATTAATTAAATTCTTCTCCCCTAGTTTGTCTTTGCTAGACTGTTTCAATAGAGGTGTCTCAAAATTTTTCTTATCCAGTTTACACATTTAATTGATTAATTTTTTAAGTCAAACAGAGACAGTCATATAATAAAGATATCAAGACATTGAACATCTTGTGAGTTACATTAATAAATTGTGTGTTTTTGTATTTATTTGTGTGTATAAATACTTGTCTTATACAAGGATGTGAAAATGTATAAAGCATATTTGGGTTGCACTTTAAGGGATCAACCTGTCTTGAGTGGAAGTTTATGTAGAGAAGCAAAATACATAGTTACTTAAAATTTTTAGTGGCAGAGGTATATTTTCCTCCATCTAATTTAAACTAGAAAGGAGAATACATTTTTCTTTTTGCTTGCAGCCCAATTGGTTACATTATAAGTATCTTCCTGAAGCATTAAATCAATAGAATTCTAGAAATGGAAAAGGACCCCAAGGAGATGTTTGGTCCAAGTGCCAGCCTCCAGATAGCTAAGAAGCTGAAAAATAAGATTTATGAGGCAAGGCTAAAGGAACTAGGATTATCTAGCACTTTTAGCTACATTACATGTTTCCTCCAAATCCAGTGGAATGTCACTTTCATGTGAAACCTCAGTAGGAAATTTTACAAAATATCATTTTAAAATTTAAGTATGTTAAAAATAGAGTTAAAGGATGATTCATTGAAAAACCAAAATATTATTATTAATAAGAAATATTTTAACAATCAAGATTATTACTAATAAAGATTATTATCAATGCTATTAATCATATAATAATAAAGATTATTATTGATCAAATTTTTCTAAACACATTTCACATTTCGTTCTATTGCCCTCAAAGTGATTTTTTAAAAAATATTTTTACTAGGGATTCAGGATGATTTTTATCAGAATCATTGACATACTATTTTTCAAAGATGCCATCCCTTTCTCCTCAGCCTTTTTAAAGGTCATGATAATGAGAAAGCTGCATGTGAAGATACTCATACAGGCAGCTAGGTAGCTCATAGTGCATAAATTATTGAAATTGGAGTAAGAAAGTCTTAGGTTTAAATCTAGCCTCAGACACTTATTATAAACTGTTTGCAGTTTCTTCAAATTTAAAATAGAGATACCAGGATTTTTGTGAGGCCCAAATTAGATAAATATTCATAAAGTGCTTTGCAAACTTTGAAGCACTAAATAACTGCTAGCTGCTGTTCTTATATATTTAGTACTTTGTCTTTTCTGTAGTGAGGTTTGTTGGTAGCATCCTTGTCATTTAGATCCTAAATTTTCATACAAATCTTTTCTTCTTAAATTGATATCAAATAAATAGATTTCTCCTGTGACTTGAATATGCCTTTTTTTTTCAGTCTTTGCAAGGCAATGGGGTTAAGTGGCTTTCCCAAGACCACACAGCTTAATAATTGCCTAATTATTAAGTGTCTGAGGTTGGATTTGAACTCAGGTCCTCCTGACTCCAGGGCCAGTGCTCTATGCATTGCGCCACCTAGCCGCCCCTTGAATAAACCTTCTTAAGGTCACCATTTCTTACCAAATCTAGTCTTTTCTCAATTCACAAACTCCTTGAGATTTCTAATTCATTTGAAAATACTGACCAGTTCTTTTTCTCCTGACATTCACATTTGCTTTTTTGATTATTCTATCTTTTGGGCCATTCTTTCTCTATTTCTCTCTGCCTCCTCTTATTCATTAACAACTATTAGTATTCTCCAATGATCTGCTCTGACTCAACTGCTTGTGATAGATTTATTTACTCTAAAAATGCACTCCACTCAACAATCAATGAATTAACAGGCACCTACCAATTGCCAGTTATTGTGTTAAATTCTAGAGATACCAAAACATGTTTTTTTAAATCTATTGCTTTATTTAAGGAGTTTTCATTCTAACCAGTATATTAGGTGTGGGGCTAGGATCTATGAAGAATTTAAAGATGATTGAAACAAGGTGCTTATCCTCAAAGTGCTCATCTGCATTCATAGTTGCTACTCCTGATACTTCCTGTATGTAGACAACTTATAAATCTATACCTCCAAGGCACTTAATCTTTCATTCTTCTTCCAGTCCTAAAAATCTTGTTGGTTTTTTTTTTTTTTTTGGATATCTCAACTTGGCTATCTTTACCAACTGAATATAGCATGTTGATAAATTACTTTATCATACATTCTCTCCTTTCTTTATATTCTCTTTTTCATCTTGTTGATCCTCCACAATGGTACCTCTTAAGGGCAGAGCTTTTTTATGCCCCCCAAGTTCCTTGTTCCAACTGAGATCTCAATAGTAAGGAATAAAAGGGAGATAAAAGGGGAGTGGGATCATGAAATTTAATACTGATATTATTAAAGCATAACCTTGTATACCAATCAGACAACATGAATTTCCCTTTTTGCCTTTTTGTACTAGAAATCTTACTCTCTGCTTCCTCCTCCAAAGACTTGTTTTGTATTAGGAAGAATGGAGAGAAACTGCCAGGCTTTCTCAGGAATTGGATACATTTCCATGAATTTGAGTAAGTGCTATGCACACAGCACCTAGTACACTGCCTTTGTACATGGTAAATACATCATAGTAAATGATTGTTTTGATTATTAAGCTCCCAGGGAAGAATGCTTTACAGAGACCATATTGGCTTTTATTTGAAGGAGAGGACAGTCTAATTCCCCACCCACTCACTCTCTTTCTAATATATTTCAGTCTTGCAGATAGGTTCAGAGAATCTATCAGTCAATAATTTATTTTTTTCACCAAGTCAACTATAGAAATATCAGTGTAATAGACATTATTTTCAGCTTCCATCATTTTTTCCTTGCTTTCAGCTTGATATAGAATAGACCTGATCTAATTTCTTTCCAGGTCATGGTCCTGTGGGACCTTGCTATTTGCATAGTTTATATAAGGGTAAAATAACACTTCAATAAACACTATAATAGCATTTATGGATATGAATAAATAGGCAAACTTCTCAGTACATAAAATCTAAAAGGAAAAAAACACATTTGGGATGGTAAACTATTTGGATAAAAAAAATGCATTGGACAGTCTCATCTAATTCTCCAGATGCCCATATACCTGCCTACTTGTCAGGTTTGTGCAAGTTGAGTTCTAAGGTGAGAAGTTTTGAGGAAGGAAAGTTCTTCTCTCTGCCTCTCTCTTATCAGATTGCAAGTTCCTTGAGGTCAGGGATTCTGTGACTTCTTTTTGCTCCTGATATCTTTCAGCCTACAGTAGGTACTTCGTAAATATTGTTTGTTAAATGGATTTAACTGATTACAAGATACTTGTTCTATAACACTGATTCTTTTACTACTTGCTCTGCCCCTCCCTTACCACCTTCCTCCTCCAAGAAACTTGGAGAGACAATAATGACTTGTCCATGGTCTTGTTGATAATAGCTGAGTGACTGATCAAGAGAAAAGCAGGAAGAAAAACAGGTACTTAATACTAACTCATCACAATTTTCAGACCACCAAGCACTTTATCTTTCTGAACTTTTAGCACACAATTATTATTTGTTTATTTTCAGGGTGACATCCCCTGACATCTCTGATGGTGAAATATGGCATATATTTGTTTATTTATTTATGAAACCAGGAATCTCTATTACATATATCTTTTTTAAAACATATAGGATATGTACAACTTTTATCAAATTGCTCCCATAGGAAAAGAAGAGGGAAGGGAGAGTGGCAGAAAAGTATGGAACTCAAAAGCTTGTAAAAGAATGATTGCTGAGGGGCAGCTAGGTGGCATAGTGGATAAAGTACTGGCCCTGGAGTCAGGAGTACCTGGGTTCAAATCTGGTCTCAGACACTTAATAACTACCTAGCTGTATGGTCTTGGGCAAGCCACTTAAACCCGTTTGCCTTGCAAAAAAATCTAAAAAAAAAGAATGAATGTTGAAAACTATTTTTGCTTGTAATTGGAAGAAATAAATAAATAATGTTTTAAGTGTATTATAAACTCATCATTTTGTGTCCTGCTTTTTCTGTGCCTCATTTTTTCTTGTTTTCTTCTTTTCATTTAAAAAAATGTTTCATTGGCTGAAGTTTATTTTTTTTTCTTCTTTTATGTCATTTTATGTCATTAACCTTCCCCAATTCCCTTCTAAAGTCTCCCTTCATTAATAAATAAGCATAGTCAAGTAAATACAAATCTACATATTGGCTATGTCTCAATATGTATATCTCATTTGCATCTCTATTACATTATCTTTCTGTCAAGAAGGGGGAAGTAGAAATCATCATAAGACTTCTATAGTCAAAATTTCTCATTGCATTTAATGGTAGTCTGGCACAAGGATTCTGATGGTGTCTCCTTGTGTAGAAATGCTAGCAAACTAGGGGCAGCTAGGTGGCACATGGATATACTGGCCCCTGGAGTCAGGAGGATTTGTGTTCAAATCTGACCTAAGACACTTAATACTGACTTGACTGTGTGACCTTGGGCAAGTCACTTAACTCCATTGCCTTGCTAAGAAAAAAAAATTCTAGGAAACTTACTTCCATGAGAATTGTGATGCCGTCCAATGGAAAATCTTTGGAGCAATTGTGGAGAGTACACAGAGATCTGTAGCTGGCTATGTCCTTTTTATCCAATTGTTCACATAGCTAGAACTGAAGATATTTTCCAGAAGACTTTGTTATCCTCAACTTCATCTCTTTGGCCTTACTCTCTTTGTGTTCTGTTCATGAGTCCTGACCTATGAGGTGAAAAAGACCTTGGCCCCTCCCTACAAAGGCTAAAAAGACTTGATCTGAATTTGTTTTTTTTTTCACTCTATGTAAAGTCATTGAAATTTTTGATCATTTGAGTTTTTTTCATAATATGCAGAAAGGTTAATGATTTGTTCATTTATGGGGTCATTTTATGTTTGATGATTTTGCTGAAATTATTAATCATTTCAAATGATTTTTATTTAAATCTCTAAAATCAGAATTCACCCTCACATCATAAAAAATTTTTTCATCTGTATTTGTGCTCATTATCTATTTCTTAACTTCTTTCTATTTCTATTTCTTTCTTAACTTACTAGTATTTCTAGAACCATATCAAATTATAATAGTAACAATAGATATCATTGGTTTAAGTCTGATCTTATTGTAATATCTCTATCTCTAAAGTTTTTCATTACAAACAAAATTGGTTTTTGATTTTAGAGAGGTATAATTTACCATATCAGGAAAGGGTCCATTTAGTATTTGTTTTGCTTTTTTTTTTACATGAAGAGATAGTCTATTTTGTCAAAAAGTGTTTCCTGCATCCATTAATATAGTCATGTGTTTTTTGTTTTTTGATATTTAAATAGTCTTATGTTTATAGTTTTCCTTGAACTAACATAGCATTATATATATTTATAGATATACTACTATTCTACCTGGTGATTGTATATAATCTTTTAATAATTAATTACCTAGCTGTGTGGCCTTGGGCAAGCCACTTAACCCCATTTGCCTTGCAAAAAAAAGGCATTTCATATAATCTTTTCTTTTCCTAATTTAACCAACAGCATAGGTGATATTAATTGAATAATTTTTAATTGTTTAAAGGAATTCACTTATAAATGCAAATTGGGATTTTTTTTCTTTGGGACTTCGTCTTTATTCAATATCTTTTTTCTAAGATTTAGTTATTTAAATTCTCTATTCCTCTTTCTGTTAGTTGAAGTATTTTAAATTGTTGTTAATATCAGTACTTTTCATTTATTATTGGTTTTGTTGGAATACAAATACAATTTTCAAAATAATATCTAATCCTTTCTTTTATTTTCTCTTAATTTATTGTAAATTCTCCTTTTTAATTTTTTTTTGTTGATAATTTTGATTCCCTATCCTTTTTTATCATGTCATTTATTTTTTTAAGGCAATGAGGTTAAGTGGCTTGCCCAAAGCCACACAGCTAGGTAATCATTAAGTGTCTGAGGCTGGGTTTGAACCCAGGTACTCCTGACTCCAGGGCCAGTGCTTTATTCACTGAACCACCTAGCCGCCCCCATTTCAATATTTTTTAAAAAGCTGAGTTTTATTGTCAATTAACTTGTTTTCAATTTTGTTAAAATATCTTTGATTTTCAGAATTTATGTTTTTCCATTTAGTTGGCATTTTTTATTTGTTACTCTTCCAGGGTTTTTAGTTGCATATTTTATTTGGAGATATACATTTTTTCCATAACAAATATTTGAACTCCACTTCAAATTTTGTTACAATTTTTGTTCAATTTAACTCCACTTTCAGATTTCGTTACAAAATTTGTTCAATTTTCAAATTAAAAACTTCCAGTAATATCATAGCCAAAAGTTAGAGTCTCTAAGTCAAAGGAAATATACTTTTAATTTACAAAAAAGAAAGTATTAAAGTTTTTAGAAGCTATAGTTAAGATTATACAAGACTTGGTAAGCTACTACTTATAAATGTGAAAATATCTTGGAATATATTATATTATCATAATTTTATTAAATGAAATTTTCTACTGTTTCTATAAGGAATATGTTCTTCAGATGTCCTTTATTGATTATAATGTTTGTCGTATTATGATCAGTAAAGAATGTGTTTAATATTTCTGCTTTTTCATATTTGCTTATGATCTTTTTTTCATGCCCACATGGTCAGTTTTTGTAAAAGTGTCATATACAGGTGAGAAAAATATATGTTCCTTTGTATTTACATTTGGACATCTCCAGAAATAAGCCATATCTAACTTCTCTAAAATTATATATGTCTAACTTTTTTCTTGCTTTCCTTCCCTTATATTTGCCTTGGTCTGAAAAGGATACATTGAGGCTCTCAATATCAATTTTTACCATGTATTTTTTTCATGTATTTCTATCAATTTTTCTTCTAAGTACATAATTGTGATGCCATTTCATTACTATAGATTAAAAATTGTATAGTATTTCATTGTCTAGGATGCCTTTAAATATGTGATTGCCCTGTTTAACCTTATTAACTATTTATATTGTTACTATAGCCTTGTCTGATTGCTACCCATTCTTTTTTTTGCTGAAGAATAATAAATTGTTTTAGTTTACATTTTAAGTCTGTTTCATCTTTATTTTCCAAACATGCTTCTTGTAAACAACATTTATTATATTCCATTTTCTAATAGAGTCTGTGATTGTCTTCCATTTTATGGGTAAATTCATGCTGTCCACATTCATAGTTATGAGTGTTAGTTGCATTTCCTTCCAACATATTCTTTTCCTGTTCTTTTCTTCTCTTTATGATAAAGGAGAAGGGAGAGGTTCTCCTCTTTTACAATGACAAATAAGGTAACGAGAAGGAAAATGATCAGTACTAGTGATCTGTAATTGAAATGGCCTGCTTCCACTCTATTTTTGCCTCTTCTTCTCAACTAGATGATGGTCAATGCTTCTTGCAATTCCTTTTTTTTTAAATTTTCATTTTAATCTCCCTCTTTTTTCAATCTACCCTCCAAAGATGAAATTTGTTTTGATTATTCCTATTACTTGTCCAACTGAAATCCATATTCAACCTGGTCACCTCTGTACCCCATGTTCAATCTTTCTCTTTCTTCTCCCCATTCCTAGCTGTCTCCTTGTTGTTTAATCTTTTATGTATGCATATATATGTATACATACATACATATATATATATATATATATATATATTCAAACTTCCTTTGTCTGGTTCGCATAAGCATGAGATTCAGGTGATACTCACTTTTCACACTCACACCCTTCATTGAAGGTTCTTTTACATTTCTTCTCTTGTACTCTAATTATTTGAAAAATACGAAGTCCTTTTCCCTTATTCCTCATTTTGTATATAGCATATTTCTTTTTATCTGTTTTTTTCTCTTAAAACCAGCAGAACAGAGCAAAACTATAACTCCCCTCTACCTTTCTTTTTTTCTTATTAATTTTGTCCATGACCCTGAAGACATTTAGATTCTGAAATGACATTTGTCTTTTTTCCCCTGTTAGAATATAAACACTTCATCATCATTTAGCACCCTCCCCAAGTTGTTCAAATATGTTAATATTTCTAGGTTTCTTTTGGCTTCATGTTTGCTAGTTTCTATTTATTTCAGGTTTTTTTGATAGGAATGCCTGACAATCCTTTATATTATTAAAGGTCCAAATCCCACCCCCATCCCACTCCTATAAAACTATAGTCAATTGTAGAAGGTCGGATATTATTGATGCTAAGCCTTTTTTTAGGTCTCTTATAATATATTCCATGATATTTTCACATTTATAAGTAGTAGCTTCCCAAGTCTTGTATAATCCCAACTATAGTTTCTCAATACTTTAATACTTTCTTTTTGGAAGCTAAAAATATATTTCCTTTGACTTAGACACTCTAGCTTTTGGCTATGATATTACTGGAAGTTTTCAATTTGAGATTTCTTTTAGGAGGTGATAAATGGATTCTTTCTAGTTTTATTTTTTCTCTATTTCTAACAGATCTGGTCAGTTTTCTCAATATAACCAAGATTTTTTTCCCCCATCACAGTTTTTAAGGCCTTTAATGATTCTTACTTCTATATATTTTTCTATGTATTTTCTTTTTTTTTTCCAGTCTTTTGATTCTGCCCCAATATTTCCTGTCTCTTGGAATCATTGAGCTCCTTTTCCTATTTATTCATTTTCAAAGAGCTGATACTTGGCTAACTCTTTTTTTAAACTATTTATTCTCCTTCCTATTCTTTCTTCCGGAACTCTTATTTCACTTATGACTTCATTTTTTTAAGCTCTTGATTTATTTTTTCCAGTACTTTTGGATTCCTTATGATCAAATCATTCTCCCTCCCCACCCCAACCTGAAGTTCTGTTTATTTATCATGGAGTTGCTCTCATCTTTTGAATTTAGTTCTTGGGCATCTCTTGACCTATACTCTTCCTTCACTGTGTTTAATTTCTTCTATTTCTTCTCATCTTCAGTCTCAGTTCCTGGTTTGGGATATGGTGTCATAGTCAGGCTCTATACAATCCTGCACTCTTGGGTGGTAAGGCTCTGTTCTGTTTAGAACTCAATCTCCCAGGTTTTACTTCCCCTGATATATCTACTCATAGAACCGGAAGGGTTAATTCCCCTCTTGATTGTCAGAGTGCTGTTCTATCCAAAGAACCAGGAATTTCCTTGATTATAGCATTGTGTTCTTCCAGAATTTTTGGAATGTCACCAATTTGAGCTTTACAGACTTCTAAATGTCCTTGGAGCTTTCCCATCAAAGCAGCCAGGCTTCTTTCCCCTAGCAGCATCCCTAGTCAAAGTGCTGACAAGATTCCAGCCTGTTCACTTATGCTTGTGTTTATGGGCTAGCATCTTTCTCCAATGCCTGCAGATTTCTGGTTTGTGCAATAGTGGCTAGATGAAGGTTTTTAGTCTTGTTTCTCTCTGATTTACTTGATCATTATTCAATGTGCTATTTTCTTTATATTTTTGTGATGGGAGGGCAGGACTCTTAGAATCTCTCAAAAAAAAAATCTCTCACAGCACCTATCTTAACTAGAAGTGATATGTCTCTATTTTATGCAAAGCAAAATTCATTTTGTTTTGAGGTTGTTTTTTTTTTTTTACTTTTTCAAGATAACTGTAGATTACTCATGGTTTGGGATACTCTTTGATGGAGTGATGAACCCTGTTGGTTCTTATCTCAGTTTCCTAGGTTCTTACTACTAGCTTCTAGCTCTGTAAATAGAGTTGCTAATTTCATGATAGTGACTGACTGTGTTTATACCTTCCAAATCTACACAGATGAAGTGAAGAAGGAAACTGAGTCAGCATCTAGCAAATTTATGCTGTGAATTCACCAAGGCAAACTCCTATGTCATTCATGTTTCATAGCACATGATTACTTAATTTACATGTTGTTTTCTTTATTCATATCACCTGTCCTTATCCCCTTACTTGTCTATAAGCTTTTTTTCCCCCTTTTTTGTTTTAAGGCAGTTTGGGATTAAGTGACTTGTGAAGGGCCCCACAGCTAGTAAATGTCAACTGTCTGAGACTGGATTTGAATTCTGGTACTTCTGATTACAGTCTGGGGCTCTATCCACTTTGTCACCTTGCTGCCCTTAGATCTTAAACTTCTTGAAGGAAGGGACCAACTCTCATTCTAATGTAACCCTATTGTAACTGGTAGAATGAATATAGTAGGAGCTACATAAGGTTGGTTGATTGGTAACTCAGATTAATCTGTCTTCTTTTTCTTTTTTTTGTACATGGGGACTGATATAAGGGGGAAAATCTATCAGCTTCTCAATCTGCTTTTCCATTGCAGGTCCAGACATAGACCCATCCATGTTTAGTTGACTATAAAACTCAATAAGTCTAGTAACCTAGGTAAAGTGGAACAGTTGGGCAGAAATGAGGTGCTTGGAAACCCTCTTCTATTCTCTCTCCCTTCAGTCATTCCTGAATTGCATTTACTTTGTGGGGGGAAAGAGAAACAAGAAAGCAGTAACAGTTATCAAAGGGCTTATGGAAGTTTTTGAGGTGGACTCTGGAGAGGACCTTGGCTTTAACCAAAGAGAATAGTTCTAAGTCCCTGTACATAAACTGGTTTGCCGTTTTCAAAGTCCCAGCTGAGAGCCCATAAAATATCATTGCCCCTGCTCAATGTTTCTTCCATATAAATGTCCAGACCTGAGGCCCTTAGAGAAACTATCATAAAGCACTTTCACTGTCTGTAGCTTTGATCTTTCCACTGTAGTAAAGGTATAGTCAGTCTTATTGGAGCTGAATTCTTGTTCCTATATATTGGACTATCAAGTTACTTCTCATTCTGCAGGATCTTTCAGGAGCTTCTGATTATGGTTTCTTTCTTCTGTTTAATTAGTTTGGTTCAGTGGGAATAAGACTAAACTTGGAATCAGAGGGGCAGAATTCAAATTCTGATTTTACTGTTTCTGACATATAGACCTTAACTTTTAACTTGCTGAGTCTCAGTTTTGGACAAGATGACTTTCAATGTCCCTTCTAACTCTGAACATATATAATTCTGTGATCCTAAGTGATAAGAAAAGCCTCAAGATGGTAGTCAGAAAAGATATTGGCCTTCTCATTGAACAAATTTTCCTTGGAGGTGGGTATGTAAGAAGGAGAAAACATAGGTGTAAAGACCAAAATATGACCTTCTTTTGCCCACTCTCCTTGAAGAAGCTGCTCTCTGTTCACTCCTTTCCATCTGTCTCACATCTTCCTCAATTTGATTTTTTTTTTACTTTGCAAACAAAGAAGCAATGGGCTTTTCCTTTCACTTCCTTTCTTTTGTTGACCTGACATCACATTGAGGAGGATGAAGGTCCCACTTAGACTTCAGTCCGTCCTTCCTTCTCTGACACAGAAACATGGGGCCTTGGTTGGGAGTCAAAGATTTGGAGAAGGGGAAGATGTCAACTATTGGTTTTTATTTCTCATTTCTTCCTGTTGAGGGTTTCTTTTTTGTCTCTCCTCTGCCTACCAGAGAAAAGTATGATTAGAGTTAATAGCCAGTTTGGGGGAGAGTCATAAGTAGTCCTAGGATTCCAAATCTCACTTTCTAATTGAAGGGAATATAGTTTGTGTTATGGGAGAATATAAAGGCACTCTGGGACTGCTGAGTGCTGTTTGCTCCTTTAAGTTATTTTGAGTGGATGCAAGTTTGTTACCAGTTTAATAGATGGAAGATAAGCCCAAAGACAGAAGGGTGTGCTACTTTGGGGAATCCAATGGCTGGCGTTTCCTCAATTTTAAATGACAATAGAACCCTTTCAATTGCTATCAAGGATGTTGATTGGGGCCCACCCCAAGGCTGTAAGTTTGGAAGCCGAGGCACCCGGGCACCTGGGGAGGGGTGGTGGATTTTGGACCCAGGGGACCTCCGTTCAAATCCTGGCTTTCGACCGCGTGACGTTGGACAAGTGACTTCAACTCTCTGGACCTTTCCATCACCTGCAAAATGAGGTGGGTTGGACAAGATGACATGTCAGATCTCTCCGAGTCTCTGATCCCAGGATGGTAGAAAAGTTGATAGCGAGGGTGGGCGGGGAGCGTGTGATGGGTTCGCAGCCCGCGGTCCCAGGACTTGTTACATGCCGATTGCCTTTTTCAGCGACCACCTACCTGCGGCTGATCTGTCTCTCACACACACGGGATCCGCGAGCAGCCGGGAAGGCATGAAGAAGATAATCAAATACAGGCTATGTATACACGGGCTTTAGCTTCCTAAAGCCTTCATCTTCCTCGGTCCGAGGGGGCCATCGGGGTGGGGGCGGGAGCCGGGGCGGGGGCGAGTGCGCGGCGGGGGGCGCGGGGCTTCCTCCCTGCTCGGCTGCCCCGGAGGGCCGCGGGGGCCGCGGGCCGGGCCGGGCTGCGGAGGCCGCCTCCGCGGGAGGCGAGGGCCGGGGGGGGGGGGGGGGGCGGCGCCGGATCCACACCCCCTCCCCTCCCCCGCCCCCTCCCTCCCTTCCTCCCCGCTCCCCGCTGACGTCTGGAGCTGGCAGCCCGGCCGGTTCCGCATTCCTGACCCCTCCCCGCCGCCCGGGGGCCGCTATATAGCCGGGGCTGATGCAACCCACCCCGCCGCCCGCCACAGCCCGCGGGAGGGACGCAGCGCCGGGGGGGCCGCGGCGGCTCCCGGGACAGGACGGGCCTCCGCCCGCTCCCGCAGCCCCGCCGGGGGGGGCGCCGCCTGCGCACGGTGGGTACCGGGGCGCGCGCCCGCCCCTCCCCCGCGGGGCCCCGGCCCGGGGCTGCGGAGCCCCGCGTCTCCGCCTCCGCGCCCGGCTTGCGGGGGGCTCCTCGGCTGGGGGAGGCGGGGGGCGCGGGGCGCGGGGGCCTGGGGGCCGAGGAAAGGAGCCCCGGGGAATCCGAAGGGATGGAGGAAGGAAAGAGTTCATTGGGAAAGACATCTTGGGTGAAGATCCAGAGGGAAGAGGGCAGCGGAGGATTCCAGGCGGTCTGAATGGTCTGTGCCCCCATTTTGGCTTGGAAATGGGGCTGTGGGCTGTGGTCATCCCAGCTCCACCCTCCCCCAGTTTGGGTTACATAAGGACCTGAGCAGAAACTGGCCTTTTCTCCCCTGACTGCCTGGCCTGGCCCAGTGCAGAAGATTCTTCTGGTCCCTCCGAGTTGGGAGGCGGGAGGGGAGGGGTGGGGTAGAAAAACCAGGCCATGATACACCTGGACCCCCCACTAACATCTGTCAGTGACATGTCGGCATGAAAGGGGGGCGCAAAGAGGGACAAATTAGAAGACCTTGAATTTACTCAGAGGATGTAACCTTTCCATGGGTGGGAAGTGGTCCCCCTTCAGTAGGGAATGAATTAGTGTAGGTGATGGTTGGTCGGCGAGAAGTCGCTCTTCCCAATTAGTTTCTTTCAGGTTTAACACTGATAGTAGCTCTATCTTCTCCGTGACAGCCTGAATCAGGATGCTGGGTAATTGCTGTTGATTTTTCAGAATGTTCCTTTAGTACAAGTGAGATCCTCTTGTTTGGACGAGGGAATCTTATCCTGAATGGTATGATGGGAGTGTTTAGACAAGTATGTAACAAAGTTTAAATAAATTTTGGTGGAATCTTAGAAGAACTGTTTTTAGGGTATCAGCAATAGGAAGTGCTGGAAAATACAACATGGATAGGGTACCCAGTACCTTGTCATTATGGAGGCCCTCTGTGAAGAGCCCCCCCCCCCCCCCCACCCCCCCCCCCCGCCTGGCTCCTTTTCCTGAAACTTTAGGAAGCAAGTTCCGTTGCTTTCATCATTTCTACCAAATCTGGCTATAAGATAGACACCTTGCTTTGCAGATTTTTAGGGTAGATTTAAACCTGGAACCAGGTGTATGTGGTGTTGATTTTAGACATGACTATGAATCTTTGTTGTTGGGTAGCATGGGACTCTTATAAATGGAGACCCTTTAAAAAAACAAGCTGGAGTCTCATTACCCCAGGAGAGGTGACATAAGGTCATACGCAGTTATTGAGGGTTGGTGGATAGCTCCCATTCCTTCTGTTTTCTTTCTTGCTTGACACTTGCTCTAGAGCCCCAGATATCTGCTGAGTCTTCCTAGACAACAAGAAGCCTTGTCTGACCTGAAAGAGTAAGGTTCTTCTAGAAGTTATCTGTCGGGAGATTGCTTCCAGCTTTTCTCTCCATTCCAGATGAAGTAACCCTCAGAGTGAGTGAGGTATTGATGGTGTCTCTTCTTGCAGTAGGTACAGCAGCCCAAACTGAGTTTGGGCTTAGGCTCCTAAGGTGTGTGCCTTAACCTTTACCAATAATGACTGCTGCCTGCTATGGTTATCTACCCGCTCCCCTTGCTTTTGATGAAATTTGTTCCCCCATCTACCCATCTATTTATGGGATATAGGTGCGTCTTCTTTTTTCAGTCTTCAAAGCAGTATCCAGGATTGGAAGGCTCAGTCTGCTGACCTTGTAGTGTGGTGGGGCTGCTGGTGTTGCAATGGGGGCTACTCCTCATGCCCAGGTCAGCCCTGGAATGAAGAACCCTGAGCAGTGGGTCTGCTCTCTGTTCATTCAGCCCAAGTTCATTTGAGCAACCACAGAGAGAACTGAGGGCAAGTTACATTCTCTCATTCTTTTTCAGCTTTCTGTTTTCGTTTGCCACAGTTTGCTTTTTTCCATGGTAGTGAAATATGTTTGAAAATGGAGGGGGGAGGGAGCAAGAGAAGGGAGAGAGGAGGAGAGACAGAAAGAGAGAGAAATACTGTGTGTGGGCGCACACATATGTGTGTATGCATGGGTACACACATATGTATGTAGAGAGAGGGCAACAGGCACATTATTTTTCCATTTTCCTTTAATTAAGGCCCCGTGGAGGTGTGTTTGAAAACAGAGGGTCTCCTATGCCTTTGAGGAGGGTGAGAACACTATTTTCACTGGTTTCAGGGCCATATGCAGTATATAGTGTCCAATGAAACTGGGCCTGGCTCATTCTGTTGCTTGTCTTGGCAGTCAGTTCCATGGCTTGTATTACCAGTCCTGGAATGTAACCACTGCCAAGCTCTGTGTGTGTATGTATGTATGTATGTGTGTGTGTGTGTGTGTGTGTGTATGCATGTGCGTTCGAGTGCGTGCGGTTTGGCCTCTTAGAGCTCAGTAGAGACAAACGCCTCAACAACCCAGGCGAGGAATTTTCAGCTTGTGTTTCTCCATGCTCACATGAACATTTCTGGCCGTGGGAGGCCTTTGTTGGAGCCCCTGTACTTGGGGATTTTCTCCTGTGTTCTTACACTGTTTCCTATGGGATTCCAGTTGTTAGACTTTGGTTGATGGAATTTTCACTCTCAATGGCATTTAACAATTTGCAAATCGTTGGCTGACTGCATGTTCCATTGTCTTTTGTGTGAATGTTTTACTACTGTCTTTTGAGGCTAAGTTCAAGAAATATTTTTTGATCGTGTCATATATGAAAGGTCCTGTCCTGGCCAACACTGGTGGGATTGAGGTGGTTAGAAAAAACAGCAGTATTAAATTGGTGGCAGTCGCTTCCCATACTTTCCTTCCTGCCCAGTAGACTTTGAAAATCTATGATTTAATTATTATGCCTATTTCTTCTACCAGCCCAGATCAAGGAAATACTCATACAGTGGAAAGGGCAATAGAGGTGGAGTCAGAAGACCCAGATTCAAATTGTACCCCCCACCCCGAAATTTACTACTTGTATAATATGAGCAAGTAAATTCACCTACAGGGTCCTCAGATAACTAATGAATAAAATGAGAATGTGGTAATTGAAGGGTTCCTATGATGACGTTATGAGTGATCTCTCTGTCTTTCAGAGATAGTCTTTCTGAGTTAATGTGACCAAAATATTCATCACATGGAGGCTAGCTTTCTAGTATTAGGCCTTTCCAGAAGTAGCTAAATTGGTTCTCAGATTCTAGGCACCAAGTTTTTTCCAAGACTATCCTTGGATTCTGGGGGCAGAATCTCCAAGAACCCAGGGTCACCTCCCTGATGCTGTGAGGCATGAGAGCTGTCATGGGAGACCTTCCTTTGGTATATAATGACTCTATGACCCTTGGCAAATGACTTAACCTTTCAGTGCCTCCAGACAACTCTTAAGTCTGAATTAGAGACAGGTAGAAGCCATAGCCCTGTTCAAATTGACTTTGTGACCCTGGATAGATCCTAAATTCTGTTTCCTCATCTAAAAGGTTTGGGATGTTAAAAGTTTCCTTTCCAGGTTTGTCATGAGTATCCAAAAGATCATGAAAATATGGTGCTTTGCAAACCTTAAAGAGCTATAGAAATGTTCATTATTATTGTTGCTGTTACTGTTCTGTCCCAGAGTGGTTGCACAGTCACTTTTGTACAATTCCCATACTAATGAAATCATAGGTTCAGTGTCATCTGTCTCCCCCTTTCTCTCCCCTTCCCCTTACCCCATATTCCATTAAATCCTCAATTGAGCAAAGAGATCCACATTTGCCCAAGTACAGTTTTGCTTTCATCATTAGTCCTACAATGAAACTATAGTTTTTTTCTGTAGATTATGACATAAAGGAGGCCCTCCAGAACCCAACATTCTTACATTATGGGTGAGGCAGTTCCCTTGACAAAATTGTATGCCCCAGGTAGTATATCAGGGACCAAATGCTGTGAATCATTACATGGATGTCTTTATGCCTACAGAATGATGGAAGGAAGTTCTAATTAAGTTCTAATTCTCATTAAAAATGAAATGTGAAACCACAGTCCAATTTTGTGATGGAGAATGATTTAGGGGACCCACATCAAAGGTCCAAATATTAAGTCAATTGTCATTAAAAGGCTTATTTTGGGTCATTTGGGGTTTTGATTCACAATTTCAATTGACTGGTGAGATGTTGTCCTTGCATAACTGTTAAAGATTTTCATCCTGCTGGTCTTTATATTTTTAAGGTAAGAAAGAATTCCTCAGAGAGGGAGGGGGGTTATCTATTTGTCAGGAGAGCAGGGAAACCAAATTTTAAGACTAAAAGGAACTTTTTCAGAGGACTGAATTTGTATTCCTCATGTAACAGTGATAAAGAAGACCATCATTACAGAGAATGATACAGAATTTTGGTCAGGGTAGAAAATACCAGTGGCCAGCCATTCTAAAAACCTTGACCTTGGAATTTTCTGGATTTCAACTCCAGATTTTACTTAGATTCTTTATTCCTCTGGATATTAATCCAAGATCATCTACAATACTTGAGATGACCTTAATTCCAGAATGTTCCTGATCCTTAAGGACTTGTCTGTAAACTAAATATGCCAAATTCATAGAATTTAAGATTTCAAAGGAAACCTAAAGATAACTTCATAACAAATCAGACCTAAGCAGGAACCCTCTTCACCCCTTACAATATTCCCGATAATTGATCATCTACCTGGAGACCTCTCTATAGGAATAAATGATCTTTTAGTACAGTCCTTTCTGTTTTCAGACAACCTCCGCTCACTGCCAATTGTTAGGAAACTTTTCATTTGAAGCATAATCATAGAATACATTTAGGGTCACATTAAAAATGCAGACCACTTCAGTCTACCCCTTCATTTTATATATGAGAATACTGAGGACCAGAGAAATTGAATGACTTGTTCAAAGTGACACAGTCACTTACAGCTCTTTCCACCACGGTGGTTTTTTAAAAAAAAAAAAAAACCAATCAAACTTGTTTCCTCCAGAATTCCCGGGAAAAACAAGTTTTTTCAGCAGTTTTCCTTGGGAACCTTGTATGTATTTTATAATTAAGTAAATTGGAAAGTTCTTCCTAATACATATACATACATATATATATATATATATATATATATATATATATATATATATATATATATATGTATCTTAGTTTCTTTTGCTTCATTATGAGATTATTTTTTCTCTCATCTTCCATCATTAAAGATGAAGAACATCTGGTCACTTTCCATTTAGTAACAACTTTTTTTCTTTTTCTTTTGTGAGGCAATCAGGCTTAAGTGACTTACCCAGCGTCACACAGCTGATAAGTGTCAAGTGTCTGAGGTTAGATCCAAACCTGGGTCCTCTTGACTCTAGGGCTGATGCCCTATCCACTGTGCCACCTAACTGTCCTGGTAGCAAATTTTCTTGAAAAGAGCTCAATCAAAATTAGCTCAATCTCCTCATTTTTCATACTAGAAGACCTATTTGTTTTAACCTTCCCTAATAAAGTCCATTTTTCTACCCTTTCATTGTTTTGTTGTTGTTTGTGGTTGTGAATCTTCTGTGGATCATCCTTAGTTTTTATAAATGCTGCAAGATAGCAGACTGTATATGACAAGAGCCTGTTGAAAGTAGACTCAAATGGGAAATATTGGAATGAATTGCCTTGGAAGGTAGAGGCTTCCTGTCATTGGAAGCCTTCAAAGGGAGCCTAGGTGACTACTTCTTTAGGATTTATAAGGTGGATTCTTGGTTAGATATGGATTGGACTTGAGCAGGAATTCCTCTCTCTCTCTCTCTCTCTCTCTCTCTCTCTCTCTCTCTCTCTCTCTCTGTGTGTGTGTGTGTGTGTGTGTGATGGACCCCTTTGGCAATCGAATGAAACCTAATGATCCCTTCTCATGATTTCTTGCCTGCTTTCAAAATTGAAGGGAATGTTCAAATGTTCAATGAAAGTTTAGTAAAAATAGTGATGTAATTCTCCTCTATCCAATGGGCCCTAGGTTAAAAACACTCATGTAGATGAGTTCTCTTTTAATGTCAAGATCTTAAACCTGTGGTTAGTTTGGTTTGTAGTCTATCATAACTTCCATGTCCCTTTGTGCCTTATTTGATCCTGGCTGGTTATTCTTCCTTCTTAGATGAGTATGTATTTTTCTCTTCTGGATGACATCTATATATTGTGAACCATATCATAACTTATTAAAGGGATTTTGAATTCTCATCTTTTTTCTTTTTTTAGGCACAGGCCACTATTCTCAATTTTGAGTGAATTATCAATTTAAAGGAATGAATTTCCTATTTCAATACAGTTTGAAAAATACTTAATGAATGCTTACTAAATATGAAATTCTGTGCTATAGGTAGTTTCCAACTCATTTCCACATCCAGGATACTGATGGAGATAAGATAATAAGGTTGATTCACATTCTCATACTCATCTTTGTCTAATGGAAGAACACACCTCCAGAATTTGATTCTTTGTCATTTGGCACAGGACTCAGTTTTGTTTTGTCTATTTAATTATTTAGTAAATGTATTTTTCTTTTTTTAATTTCTTGATTTCTTTTATTTTTATATTGCTGTCATTTCCAAACATATCTTTCCTACCAGCAGGCAGGCCACCAATTGCAACTAAATAATACAGCAAGAGAAAAAAGCAGTTCAGCAAAACCAACCAATCCATCAACTATGAACTGTCTGAAAGTATGTGCCATATGCCACACCCATGGGTCCCCACCTCTCAGACAGAATTTTAGAGCTGGAAGGGATCTTCTGAAATTTATTCTAATATAACTGCTTCTTGTCATCTTGCCTCTTTAGGTTCCTTTTATTGATCAGAGTGGGTGTGGAAACTCATAATTATTTTGGCTAGTTTTTTCTTTTCACTAGAGTCCTAAATTCTTTTGAATTAAAAAAAAAAAACCAGACTTGTCTTCCAGCTTTATATCTCTAACCAATTATTCCTTAATAACAAATCAAATTCCCATCAAATTAAGAAGGGTTTCTGGCCTAGTTCCTCCACCTTCTGCTCCTCAACTTGAGAGAAATGTAGGATGACTCCTACATGTCGAATGTCAGCTGTTGTGGTTTTCTTTTAGGAATGGAATGTGTTAAGTATTTTGTGGTTTGTATCTAAGCAGTAAGGGGCTCCCTTGGGGAGAAGGAAACCAGAGGGGCTCGTGGTTCCCAAAGGAAAAGAAAGCCTGAGTACTGTAGGGTTCCAGAGTGGGGGCTCCATTGAGAAAGGATGCTTAGGGAACAGGAAGAGATCTAGAGGGGAAAAGAAGATACTTGAATATTTCCTGAGGGGGTGGCTGCCTACCCAGGGGTTTATACAGTAGCTGAGAATTCATTAAGTTTCTGAATCACTTTTTAATGTCTCATTCCCACCATCTGCGTGAAAATAAACAGAAGCTACAGGCAGAATCCTTCCCATAACAGAAACAGGATCTGGCTTCCATCTCCTTGAGATGGTCCTTGGAGTTCTGCTTGGAACCTCCTTATAGCACTGTTCTCAGGATAGCCCTATAATAATAGAGCTCCTTTCAACAGCTCCTTCGATTTCTATTGAGAAGTGGGGGGCCAGTTAGGTGGCATTGGGGCAGTTAGGTGGCATAGTGGATAGAGCACTGGCCCTGGAATCAGGCCTCAGACACTTAATAATTACCTGTGTGGCCTTGGGCAAGTTACTTAACCCCATTGCCTTGCAAAAACAAACAAACAAAAAGAAAAGTAGGGTGCTATAAGTGAATAGAGAACGGCTCAGAATCAGGGAGGCCTGGGTTTGGGTCTTACTTCTAATGCTTGCTGGTTGTGGCAAATCACTTAACTTCTCAGTGGGCAGTTAATTCACTCATTTGCAGAGCACATACTGACTTTTCTTACCCTACAGTTCTCTTATACAAAGGAAATCACAGGTCATGTCCAAAAAAATGTTCTGTGCTTATATTCAAAATGGAAGGAAATGTAAAATTTCAGTAAAAGGCTAGTGAAAATAATGATGCAGTTTTCTTTCATCCAGTGAACCCAGATTTAGAATACCAGTTTGGGTGATCTCTGCTTTACAGTTCTGAGATATTACCAACATACTATTTTATATTAGGGGTGACAGTATTGAATAACTCTCCCGTGGACAGTTTCACTTTGGGATCTTTCATGTTCTATATCTTTTTCAGCCTCTTTTCTCAGATGGCATTTGATGTATTGTGAACCACAATCTTAACTTGTCAAAGAGATTTTGAATTCCAGTTTTTTTTCTTCTCTTTTGAGACCTTACCCCTTTCTACAATCCCATTTTCCACCAGGTTCTACCAGATTGCCAACAGTATCAGAGAGAGATTTCACTGTGAATCCTAATTCAATAAGCATGCATTTATTAGGCCCTAATTTGTGCCGGGTTCTACAGAGCTAGTTTTGCAACTGGTGGGTCTTTCTCTTCCTAATTCTACCACTTTAGTAACTCTGAACAAAGAAACTGACCATAATAAGCATCTTGAATCAAGTCAGAGTTCTGGGCACAAGAGAATATTCTATCCTCACAATCAATTATCTCTCTTTCAGCAGCTTATTTCTTCCTTCAAACTCCCAAACAACAATGTGACTCTAAGTTTCTTTCCTATTCTAGGTCTTATGTATCATCTTGAGCTTTACAAAACAATTTCCTTACAACAACCCTGTGAGTAGGAAATAAATTTGATTTTATAGATGAGGAAACTGAGGTTCAGAAATGAAATAATTTTATTAGGTCCCACAACTAAGTGTCAGAGATGAGATTCAAAATCAGTCTTCTGAGTCTAAGGCCAGTGTTTTTTCCATTATGGCATGCTTCATTTTCTTCCACATGGGGAAGGGACTTTCCATATTCTGCATGTTGCCATATTTCCTTTCTTCATTCCTTTTTTACTAAGGATTCCTTGGCTGAGTATCACTTCTTGGTATAGATTTCTTTATTATTCCTGTGGGTTCCATTAGTCACTTTTACAAGTCTTACTTTCAGAGGAGTGTCCCAGATGCTTGACAGTGAGGTGAATTAAATCCCCCTCAGAGAAATTAAAACTCCTGTCCAGTCTAGGCTTTTGAATGGTCATTAGCACAGTTAAATAATCACACATGGGAGGGTGTTAGAGACTATTTCTAATTCAATTTACCCCCTCAGATAATAGCATTCTGCATTAGAGGGACTTCTAGGGAAATCCTAATGGTTTTCCTTTAATGGAGTCATTACTGTGACTGAGTCTTTACATCCCAGCCAGGCTTGAGCTAATGAAATAGGTGACCACTCATTTGGTGTTGTTTCAGGAGCATTAGAAAGGCTAGATGGCCTCTCCTACCTAGTGGATAATTTCTGAAATTACATTTTTATAATGTAAAGCATCTTTGCAGTGCAATAGTAGGGTGCTGGACCTGGAGTCAAGAAGAATTGAGTTCAAATTTTGCCTCAGATTCTTGCAATAGTTCTATGTGATAATGGGTAAGCCATTTAACCACTGTCAGTCTCCATTTTCATTTCTGTAAAATAGGGATAACAATAGAAGCTTTCTCTCAGGGTTGTTTTGAGGATTGAATGAGATAATATTTGTAAAGTACATTACAAATCTTAAAACACTGTGTAATAGTTAGCTATTATTTATTTTAGTTACTATAGAGATGTCCTG
Organism: Macrotis lagotis; assembly: GCF_037893015.1. Classification (NCBI taxonomy): domain Eukaryota; kingdom Metazoa; phylum Chordata; class Mammalia; order Peramelemorphia; family Peramelidae; genus Macrotis; species Macrotis lagotis. Next base: position 249,041,193 of record NC_133661.1, on the reverse strand, counting down.
GGAAGGACAGAACTTAAACCTGTTAGCAAAGAAAGTCAAGCAAGTCAAGAAAGCTAGATTCCAATCAGTTGGAACACTCTTGCCTCAACACTTTTTCACTTTGTATGTGATTATTTTTGCTCTCCAGTCTATGAGGAACACCATGCCCAGATCCATCTTTTTTTTTAAATATTATTTTGGAATTTCAGGTTCCTTTCTTGATACTTTCGAAGGGTTTTCCATTACCTATACAAAGAAAACCTTCTCTTGGCCTAGCATTCAAGGCCTTTCACCATCAAATGGAATGATGCATAGAAAGCATCTTCCAAACCTTAATATTCCTCATAAATGGCAGCTATTATGACCAAATTCCAGTATTATCTTTTTCATCTTTGTCTCTCATCACTATACTACCTGGATCTTTTAAGCACTATCTTTAAGCACTGAATTCTGGCCCCTAAGCCATTTGGGTAGGCCGTTCTCTTCTCCAAAGAAGGCTCTCATTTCTCCTCTCTAACATTCTACCAATTCTTCAAAGCCCTAGTTAAATCATACATCTTCCAGGAAGCCTGTTCTCACCATCTTTCCTTCCCAAGATCTTCTCTAGCATGAATGTGTGTCTTCCTGAGCAAAATCTCTTGGAGAAGGACTACGTCCTCTCTGTTTCTGTATTTCAAGTATAGTCAGTGCCTTGTTCAGTGGGATAGAGACAAGGGTCAAACCTGGAACTTCAAATGAAATTGGGAACTGCTAAATGAGGAGACCCGCTTGTTCAATGCAAGATATTTACTTCTTTGCAACTTATATTTTTAGAGTTTCCGTGAGAGGGAGATGGAAGGATTCAGAGTTGGAGAGGGCAAGACTATTAAACTCCAACCTTAGTTATTTCACATTTTTGTCCAGTGTTGGCCCTGCCAATAGTAATATCTATTCACATTTATAAGGGAAGGGTGTCAAGGTATAAGAGGCAGAGTATCATCATTGTGCCATAATGGAACCAGGAAAACCTAGGTTCAAATTCCACCTTTGACATAACTCAGCTGTGTGATCATTGACCATTCAATTAATTTTTATCTGCCTCCATTTTCACCTACCTTGAAAGGTTGTTACAAGTATCAGTTGAGTTAATATTTGTAAATGTTGATATTAAATATTGTTTATTACTAATTGTATTTAGCACAGTGGCTGGTATATAGTAGGTTCTTAATAGATATGTTTCCTTCTTTCCTTCTTGGTGCTCTAGAGAGCTCTATACATGACAAGGGAGTACTTCATCCTTTCTCATATATGGCGACTTTCAACTTACCTAGCAGCCCCCCGCATAGGCCCTTACCACCTCACACCTAAACCAAGTCTCATCTCTTCCCCACTCCATTTCGTCTGCCACCCAGCTGCCATATTGATTTGCCTAAAACCTTAAGTCTGATCATGTCACTCCCCTATTCTATAAACTCTAGTGGCTTCCTAGAATATCAAATATGAAATGCATTTATTAAAGTCCTTTATTATCTGGTCCCTTCCCTATCTTTCCAGTCTTCTTATACTTGACTCTCCTTTTCAAACTCTGGGATCCTGCTCATTGGCCTGCTATTCCCCATATGAGAAATACCGTCTCCTTTTCCTATGTCTTTTCACTAGATGTCCCTCATTGCCTGGAATTTTGTTCCTCTTCATTTTTTTACTTCCTGCTTTCTTCAAGGTAAAGCTCAAAGTTCATCTTCTATAAGGAGAACTTTTCCCACCCCACAGACTCCTAGCATCTTCCCTCTGAGATGATCTTCTACTTACATTGTACCTATCTTATGTGTACTTAGTTATCTGTGTATGTTTTTGCCTTTCTCTGCATCCTCAGCACTTAACACAGTACCAGAAACATAATAGTATTTAATAAATGTTTGTTATTGTTGAGTCCTATCAGTTGTGTCCAACTCTTTGTGGCCCCATTTGGGTTTTTTTGGCAAAGATACAGGAGTATCTTTCATTTTTCAGCTCATTTTGCAGATCCAGGAAACTGAAGCAAACAAATTTAAGTGACTTACTTAGAGTCATACAGCTAATAAGCATTTGAAGCAAGATTTGAACTTAAGAAGATGAGTCTGATTCCAAGCCCATGCTCTATTTGCTTTGACTTTATGAATGTGTGTTGACTAGTGACTGACTGACCTGAGGATTCTCTGTCTCTTGAAGTCACATGGGCATAGACCCTCTCTCTCTATTAAGGTTTACAACACCTTTTCCTCACAACAATCCTGGGAATTAGGTAGAGCAACTCTTTTTATCTTTCTTCTACAGAAAAGGGAACTGAGATTCCCTTGCCCAAGTTCTTACAACTAAAATTTGTCCTCTTGCTTCAGAAACAATACTGTTTCCCCCACACCCAGGCTAGTGATGACCATTGGAGCAGCTCTGACCCCATGATCCTTTCATACCTGCAATTGTTTAATACTATTTGTTTTTTCCCCAATTACATACTATTGCATTCATTTTTACAAGATTTTGAGTTCCAAATTTTTCTTTCTTCTTCCTTCCTATCTTCTGAAAATGGTAGACAGTTTGATATAGTTTATATATGTGCTATCATGTATAACATATTTCCATATTAATCTCAGTTCTAGAAGAAACAGATCAAAAGGGAAAAATAATCACGAGAAAGAATAAAGTAATTGAAGAAAATTTGCTTTGATCAGCATTCAGAGTCCTCTAGTTCTTTATCTGGATATGGAGAGCATTTTCCTTTGTACTTGTCTCAGATCATTGGGTTGCTGAGTTGAGTTGGGTCATTCACAATTGATCATCACATATACTATATACATTATTTTCTTGATTCTGCTTATTTCAATTTGCATCTGTTCCTACAGTCTTTCCAGGTTTTTTCGTTTCTTATTGCATAGTAGTATTCCGTTATGTTCATATACCACAGCTTATTCAGCCACACTGACATTTTTAAAGAGAATTATACAAAGAAAATGGCAGACGTTGCTAACTAGAATATACCAGATATGATGAAAATAAGATTCAAGGAAGTGAATCATTTTGAGTCAATCGTTCTTCATTACTGTCCCTTGTACATTAGAATTCTTTTTTTTTTTTTAACTTGTGAGCATCATTGTGAAAGAAGAAAAGAGAAAGATCCATATGGAGAGCACTAAAATATTTTGCCTTTCTATACTCTCTCAACTCCTAATGATTCTTGATTCCCTCCTATTTATCCTTATTGACCTCAAATTGTGATATTGTATTAGTTGTTAACCTTCTATCTACTGAGTAGGAGAGGGGTAGACATAAAGGACGGTTCATTTAAATTCATTTCAACAATTATCAAGCAACTGGAAGGTTCAATGCATTGTGTTAGATGCTGGGAAAACTAAAAAGGTGAATATACTTGCTTCCTACCCTTAGGAAACTTCTGGTCTGTTAGTCACATTTTTCATTCTCCACCTCTGACCCTCACTTGAACTCCTCCCCCCCTCATTCTTTTTTCTCATATACAGATACATGATTCTTTTATGTAGATTTTTTCCTTTATTAGAGGGAGTTATATGGTCTTAGAAGTAAATAGAATAGGAATGTATTCCTTGAGAGGCTCTAGGAAACCCACCCTACCCCATCACTTCCACACCCCCAAAACTCTACTACTCAGTTGCCACCATGCCTGGTTTCACCATTAGTGATTCAATTCTTTGAATTGTATGGTAGAATAATTTTAGAAGTTTAAATCTTTAGCATTCTTAATTGTCAGCAATTAGTTTTCTTCTTGGCATAGGACCTTGATTTGTGGGGAGAGATTTCTGTCTTAAGCATCTACAAAGGAGTGATTAAAAAGCTGTTTAAATGATGAGAGGGAGTTGCTGAAGACTAAGGTCCCGTGCTTTGTGGTTCCCCCAGGGTCAGCATCACTTGAATGAGGGATGATCAGGATTTCACTTTTCTCTCCCTTAGGCGGTGGCGTCATTCCTTCTGCTATGATGCCAGGGCAGATCCCAGACCCTTCTTTGACAGCGGGCGCTCTGCCAGGGCTTGGTCCCTTGACGGGACTCCCTGGCACCGCTCTGACAGCAGAGGAGCTGAAGTACGCTGACATCCGTAACATTGGTGCCGTGATCTCACCCTTACATTTCCTGGAAGTGAAATTGGGGAAGAGGCCTCAGCCAGTGAAGAGTGAGGTGAGTGGGTCTCCCCTTCTGTCTGCCTCCTCTTTACCTCTTGTGTTTGGTTCCTAAAAAATTAAATGCCATGAGACCTATTTTCTCATCTTAATTCTTATTACTAGTTAACTAGGAAGTCACATAATGAACGATCTCTGTCCCAGGCTTCTCATGTCAAATGGGGATGTTAATATTTGATCTGCCACACCTCCCTGAGGCTCAAATAAGAAAATGGTTATGAAATTCCAATGAAAAGCATAGAATATGGAGGCTTATTATCATCATCATCAACATCATCACAGTTACCTCTTTCATGCCAGGAAGATCTTTACTCTGTGGCAATGACCTGAACTGCCTGCCCCGCACCCCAGCCTCAGGTATCTATGAACCACCGTAACTTTGTTATGCTCAGATGGTTTTGCTAATACCCACATGTGGCTGGATTTCCTTTTTGACAAAAGATTTCAGGACCTTTTATTTCAAGAAAACAGTGTTATTCCAAAGATTGATTGGAACTAGAGACCTAATGAGCTACCTCCTGGTCCCATTGATTTTTTTTAACACCCATTTACTATAATCTCTCTGCTTCCCTGCACCTACCCTCAAAGTCATCATTTAATACCCTATTATGTCAGGCCATATGTGGAACAGGGGAAATTCATCTTGGAGAAGAAAAAGATTTAAAGCATTACCAATTCGAAGAAAGATTAGATTGTTTTTCTTGGACCTAGAGGGAAGAACTAGACCTATTTGGGGGGTTTCAAATAGTCATAAGGATCAATTTCCTAGCAGAGCTGTCAGATAATTTAATGGACTGGCTTAGGAGAAGTTAAAGGACCACTTTGTGAGTATTTTGTAGAAAAGATTTCTGATTTGGGTATGGTTTGATTAGATGAATTTTGTGGACCCTTTCAAGAATAGGATTTTGTGGATTTTTTTTTGAAGTTTGTTTTTTTAATACCATTTGCCTAGCTGCATGGATAATCTGATTCAGTGGGTATCTCCCCATGAAGGAAAGAAGCAGAAGGAGATGAAGATTTCAGGGTTTTCAGGGATTATCTGATACTAATACCCTATTATTAGGTTTGATAGTTAGCAAAAGTCAAGTCAGCAAGAATTTTTTAAGTCCCTATTATGTGCTGAGCACTGTGTTTATCATCAAAATTTACTTAGTCCTAATTTAACAGAAATATTCAGTAATCATGTAGTAACATTTACTTTCAGTGGATGTCCGCTTTCCCCCTTTGTTGCCAAATGGAGACATATCTGGTCATTGGGACATCTAATGAGTGATAGGACACAGATCTCCCATGGATCGGACTTTTTATTCCCATAGATGGTGGCCAGGAAGTCATGTCAATATAGTCACAGATACCAAGAAACCATTATCAAGGAAGACACAGTTTGGGTTTTATCCTATGACTTTATTGTCTTTAAGGGAAAAATCTAACCTAACCATGTTGCTGACTCTTTAGGGACTAGGAAACAACTGGGAAGAGATACTCCAGTAGATATTAACCTCATAACATAGGGGTAAGACCAAGCTGGAGGTGATATGTAAGGGTTCCTGGGAGGGTACTTTTTATAGGCAAAGTTGTGTCTTTTAGCTTACTGGAGGATACCATTCTTTGAGGATGAATCCTTTGAATATAAAAAGATAAGCATCTGAAAGATTTCATCACTTCTTAGAAAAGTTCTAGTTCCAGATAGAGGGTAATAGGATCAGATATATAATTAATACCCTTCTCCATCATTGATTGTCATCATATAAAAACTGGAAGAAAATGTCTAAGTAGGGCTAGACCGGTACTTTATAGCATCAGAGGAACTCAAAGATTGAAAGGCCCTTATAGATCATCTTCTTTAACCCAGTTTTTTCATAGATGGGGAACTGAGACTAAGTGTGGTTAAGTGACTTGCCCTGGGTTACACAGCTAGAAAGTATCTGAGATGGGATTAAAATATAGGTCTTCCTGCCTCCAAATCCAGCACTCTATCTCCTATACTGTTGTTTATTGACCAACAGCTAAGAGTTTATATTCTTCAATGCAGTGTAGCAAGTGACCCAGTAGAGGTCACTTTGTTTTTCATAGGAAGTGCAATAATCTATTATAAAGAGCATTCAGCTATTAATCGTGATAGTTAGTTTCTCAAACTGGTTTTACCTACTTTGTGAATTAGGGTAAATCCTTTCCAACCTGTAGTCTTTTTTAATCTGTAGTTTTAAGAGGTTGGACTATACAACCTCTCAAGTCCCCTCCATTCTCATATTTTTTGATTTTTTATTCTTGATAGTAGACTCAGGGGTATACTAGTAAATGTAAACTGATTCTCCGGGGTGGGGGGAGAAATGTACCTTCAATAGTCTTCTAAGTTTTATTTGTATTATTAATAATACCTTTATCAATTTTAAATCTTAACAGTCTCCAAAATAGAACAAAGTCCTGATTTACAGTCTTCTTTGACTTTTAAAATGTAAATATTCATAAAAATCAAAATTAACTCTCTAGAGCCAGAATACTTTTGGATAAGGTGTTTTATTAAAAATTAGGAAGATTAATTCAATTGTTTTTCAGTCATGTCTGATTTTCCATGATCCCAGTTGGAGTTTTCTTGGCAAAGATACCAGAACTGCTTGCCATTTCTTTCTTTGGCACATTTTACAGAAGAGGAAACTGAGACAAACAAGGCTAAGTGACTTGTCCAGGGTCACATAGCTTGTAAGTGTCTAGGGTCAAATTTGAACTCATGAAGATATTCCAAGCACAGCATTCCTTGATGTCCAGAAATCAGAAGAACTTGGTTCAGATCTGGCCACTGACACTTAAGTAACATTGTGATCATGCCCAAATCTTTGAGTATCAATTTCCTCATCTGCAAAATAGGAATAATAAAATTGGCAGTATATACATTACAGGATTGTTCTGAATCACAGATGAAATAATATAGTCAAAGTGCTTTGCAAAACTTTAAGGGTTGTATATAAAATTCAGCTATTATTAATTTCTTCTTTCCATTCCCTAAACTGAACTGTAATCTATTGAATATTATACATTGTACTTTATAATTGCTATTGAAAACATTAAAGACTATAATTTGGGGCATCTGAGGGTGCCATGAATAGAATGTTGAACTTGGAGTTGGAAAGACTTGAGTTCAAATCCTGCCTTGGACACTTAGTAACTGTGACTCAGTTATAATTTTCTCATCTTTAAGGGAGAATAATAATAGTATCTACCTATAGGATTGTGATAATACATGTAAAATGAGATAATACATATTTAGAAACCCTAAAGCTCTATAAACAGACAAGATATTATTTTATATTATTATTATTATTATTTTAGGAGGGGAATTATATTACAGGGTCAGTGCAGAGTCAGATTTCTAGGGCACAGTGTTGTTCAAACTGAAATTTGTACAGGACATTCAATTTAATGCCACCTACCCCTTTCCACTCTGGAAAAAGGCGCTAAAGAATCTTTCCTTCCTAAAGAAAAGCCTTTTTTTAGTTTGGGTATTTTTATACTTTACAGCCAAAAAAAATTAGTGGCATATGTCCTGTACCTGATAATGACGTCCTGTCCTCACAAGGACCCACAAAAATCTGCCATTGAAATGAGTTTGTGAGAAAAAAAAAAGCCATTTTTAGGGCATATTTGCATATCTTCCCCCTCACTGTCTGGCTTCAGTTTTCTGGGGAGTTGAGAAAATGTAGATTATTGTACTGATCTCTGGCCAGGCCACTGTTAAGACAGTAGCTCATCTTTCCTAATGCCCTAGATGGTTTATATGATGAAAGGTAAGCTGTAAGATTGGAAAGGTAGGAAGGGGCCAGGTTAAGAAGGGTTCTAAAAGTCAGAGGATTTTTTATTTGTATTTCTATTATATGTCATAAATAAATATATACACACACACATATATATATATATATATATATATATTTATTTATTTGATTTTATATTTGATCCTGGAGGTAATGGGGAGCCATTGGAGTTTACTGATTAAAGGAATGAAATTGTCAGACCTGTGATTTGAAAAATCCAGGATGAATTTTCCTGAAGCAAGAGAGATAATCCAACAAGCTGTTTCATTAGTCCAGACATGAGGTGATGAAGGCTTATGCCAGGGTGGGGGCCCATGTTAGAGATGAGGAATAGGTATACCCAAGAAATGTTAGCAAAAGTGGAAGTGATAGAGAACTTGGCAACTCATTGGATATGGGTGAGAGAGTGAGAGATTGAGATGTGGTTTGGATAGGTTTGAAGAGAGAAAGAGAGAGAGAGAGAGAGAGAGAGAGAGAGAGAGAGAGAGAGAGAGAGAATGAGAGAATTGGTGCCAAATTAGTTACTAGAAAAAGAATTAATGTTGAATTTAGAATATTAATTTATTAATTTGAAAACGACAGTGTGGCATAGCAAGTTTTGATTCAAAAGACCAGCGAACTAGTCTGTTGTAACCTTAGTAAGTCACTTCAGTTTTCTCATTTGTAAAATGAGATAAAATGGACATCAAAAATCATCTAATCAAACTTCATCCATTTAAAAATCAATTAAGTAAAAATAATTTATTAAATATCCAGTGGGGGAAGTGGGGCTAGGTTGCATAATGGATAGAGCATTGGACCTGGAGTCTGGAAGACTCATCTTCCTGAGACCAAATCTGGTTACAGACACTTACTAGTTTTGTGATTTTGGGTAAGTTACTTAATTCTGTTGGCCCTAGTTTCCTCATCTGTAAAATGAGTTGGAGCAGGAAATGACAAGCTACAGTATCTCTTCAAAGAAAATCCCAAGTAGGGTCAGGAGGTGTCAGACATTATCACCGTAGCCTTAAACAAATGTGCCAGGCATTGGGCTAATTGCTGAGGATACTAATACAAAGAAAGAAATCATCTGTACCCAAAAGGAGCTTATAGCTAAGGAAACTAAGCTTTAAAGAATCAATAAAAAACATTTATTAAGCATCCACTCTGTGCCTAAGTGCTGGGGAGACAAGGAAGCATAAAAAATAGTCCTGACTCTCAAAAAGTTCACATGAAACCAACTTTGTACTAAGAAACTGTGCATTGATTAAAATGAAAATAATAATAGGAGAAGGCACAGAATTAGGGGGAATAGGAAATTCTTCTGGAGAAAGTGAGATTTTAGCTGGGTCTCAAAGGAGATAAAGATGAATAGAAAGAGTATTCCATGTATGGGGGATTGCCAGTGAAATTGCCTGGAATTAAGAGAAAGTGTCTTGCTTATAGAACAGTAAGGGGTCCAGGTCATTGAATTACAGAGAGGTGGAATGCTGGGGTAAGGTGTAAGGCAGTTGGAAAGGTTAGGTGCAGGTCAGATTATGAAAGGCTTTTTAATACCAAACAGGAATTTTGTAGTGTATCCTGGAGGGGGGTGTGTGTGTGTGTGTGTGTGTGTGTGTGTGTGTGTGTGTGTGTGTGTGTGAGAGAGAGAGAGAGAGACAGACAGAGACATGTCTGTCAGACCTATGACCTATGTTTTAGAAAGAGATCACTTTAACAGATGAACTGGAGAGGGAAGAGAGATCATTCAGCAACTAGAGAGGCAAAGTGACTTATCCGAAAAATAGCAGCTGAGATTCCTGTCCAGGTCATCTACCCCCAAAACTAGACCTCTTTCTACCAAACCATATGGACCTTCTTGTCCCTGATGATAGCCCTTTCAGGTTCAATATTCGGTAACTAGTATGATTACCACTTACTGCCTGGTTGATTGTGTGAGTTCAGCTGCTTGTTTTGAAAAGAAAGAAATTGTTCCCCTACTTCTCTACTCCTAGGAGAGAGAGAGAGAGAGAGAGAGAGAGAGAGAGAGAGAGAGAGAGAGAGAGAGAGAGACAGAGAGAGAGAGAGAGACAGAGAGACAGAGAGAGAAACAAAATCAGTCCATTTCTGACTCAGTTTTCAATTTGGTCAGATACTTTTTCTGAACTAATCTGTTTTCCTTTTTTTATCTTCAGTCTGTTAATCAATCAATAATTATTAAATACCAACTATGTGCACAGCCTTTTCCTAATTGCTTCTTGGAAGATAGGCTGAGAGGCAGAAAGTCATTGTTTTCTTTTCCCTAAAGAATCTTCCTTCATCCGGCACATGTGGCCAGCTGTGTCCTGAGATCCATAATATAGTCTACTAGGTAGCTAGGTGGTGCAATAGACAGAGCACCAGCCCTAGAATTAGGAGGACTTGGGTTCAAATATGGTTTCAGACTCTTAATTCTTACAAGTCACTTAACCCAATTGCCTTGCAAAAAGCAAAAACAAAAACAATAACATAATATGGTCTGTTGAGGGTCATAACCATTTGTCATTAGAATGTAAGCTATCTGAAGGCAGTAGGCAGTAATTGATAGCTACAAATTTTTTAGCTACTCTTTGGTCAAGATGATGATGGAGACTGAGGGAGGGCACAGACTTTTTCTTCCTCCTTCCTTTCTTACTTCCCTTCTTCCTTTCTTTTTCTTTCTTTTGTTTTTTCTCTTTCCTTTCTTTTCTTCCCTCCTTCCTTCCTTGCTTCCTTCATTCCTTCCTCTATTACTCTCTTTCCTTTCTTCTTTCTTTCTTTCTTTCTTTCTTTCTTTCTTTCTTTCTTTCTTTCTTTCTTTCTTTCTTTCTTTCTTTCTTTCTTTCTTTCTTTCTTTCTTTCTTTCTTTTTCTTTCTTTCTTTCTTTCTTTCATCTTTGAATGTCATCCAGGCTGCACATGCAGGAGCTCTTCACAGGTCTCTTCTCTCAGATCTGTCGACATAGGAACTTTACCTTCCTCTGTTCCTTACCTGCTAGTTTGCCCATCCATGGGCACCCTGATGACCCTTTCCCCTAGGCTCATCACTACATAAATACTACCTAGTTTGGACACCTGATTATGGGTTTAGCCCACTATAATTCAGAACTCTTAAGCTCAAGAGATTCACCAACCTCAGCCTCCCAAATATCAGGGATGACCAGACTGTATTCTTGAAGGTGACCAGTGTTTTTTTAGGCCAGAGAGTGGGACAACAAAGAATTTTGGATAATTCTGCCATATAAAATTGATAACAAGCAAACTGCTCATCATTACCCCATGGTTTTTGATGATGAGTCCTGTGTTGTGATTTTAAAAGTATTTTATTTTAGGTCTTTGCAAGGCAAATGGGGTTAAGTAGCTTGCCCAAGGCCACACAGCTAGGTAATTATTAAGTGTCTGAGACCGGATTTGAACCCAGGTACTCCTGACTCCAGGGCCGGTGCTTTATCCACTAAGCCACTTAGCCGCCCGTTGTGATTTTAAAAACTAATTTTCTCACCCTCTCTTTGTATTCTTTTAATTTCCTTCATCCTTCCTTCTATTTTCTACTTTTTCTTATACTTTTATCTTCTCTTCTGCAGTCCCTCTATGATCTTGGTCACCATGATAAATCAATGGACTGTGAATGCTTGGTTGGTGGATCTTCATGCCAGCTATCACCACCTTGTCCTCAGGAAACTGCAGAATTTCAGAGCTAGAAAGGACTTAATAAAAATCTCTACCTGATCCAGTCATGCTTCCCTCAAAATATCCCCTTTACAGCTTACTTGACAAGTGGTCATTCTCTTCTTTACATGGATTCCCAGAGGGGGAATTAAGGATGACTAGTAATTGGAAGTCTGAAAGTATCCAAACTAAATAAGGGGGAAAAAAAGTTCTATCATTAAATCAAACGTAAGACTGGTCCTCTGAAATTATTTTGTAATTATTTTCTTCATATTTTATATTGGCATAATTACATACATGTTATTTCTATCCAATAGAATGAAAACTCCTTGAGGGGAGGGTCAGTTTCATTTTTATCTGATCTCCCAGCATGGTGATTTGTACATAGTAGGTGCTTGTCCTCTTCCTTAATCCATAGGTGGTGGCATATATAACAATTATACAATTTTAGCATCCCTGGTCTTTAAGATATCATGACCTCAAAAAAAAAATCAAAATTTGCTTCTTCCTCAGGAAAAGGCTGGGCCCCTATGCACTTCATTTTCACCTCTTAGAATCCCTGGTATCCTTCCCACACATGACTTTTTGGGATCCCAGAAATTATTCTATATTTGTTTTGAATATATTTTGTATATCTCTATATAATGCTGCTTTTATCCAGTAGAATGTATGCTCATTTTATTCATCAACATTTTGTACCATGCCTAGTAAATAGTAGTTGCTTAATAAATGTTTGTTGAAAATCCTCTGCCACCATGTAGAAATACTGGATAAGTTTTTGACTCTTTGAAACTTTCTACCTTAGCCTTTCATGGGCTCCCTGTCCCTTCCAGCTTCCTCTAATGTGTGTCTTTCCCCACCTCAAATGAGAAATGTAGACTTCCTGAGGTCTTCGGCAGACTGGTTTCTTTGTATTTGTATTCTCAGAATTTTGAGTAGTGTCTAACATATTGTTGAGTCATTTCAGTTGCATTCAATTTTTCATAATCCCATTTGGGGTTTTTTGACAAAGACACTGTACTGGTCTTTCTTCCTTTTCCAATTCATTTTACAGATGGGGGAACTAAGACCAGTAGGGTTAAGTGACTTAACCAGGGTCATAGCTAGCAAATATCTGAGACCTGGCTGGAAGTCATGAAGGATGAGTCTTCCTGATTCTAAACCCAATGCTCTATCCACTTCATCATCTGACTACCTATCTAGTACATAGTAAGGACTTCATAAATGTTTTATCTATCCATAAAAAAAAAATTTAAATGTAGTTTTGCTGCAAAACACACATTTAACTTCCCTAGATATTGTAAAGTATATGCATGTAAAGTATATGCACACACACACACACACACACACACACACACACACACACACACAAAACTTCCCTGGATGACAGTCAAAAGGAATACACACTTCAGATTTATTTGTGAGGCTAGCTAGCCCAGTCATCCAATTAAAGTCTCTGTTTTAATATTAGCAACCTGCTTTGAGAAGAGAAAAATCACCTCTATATTTATGTTTAATTTTATAGGAAGTTGAGGTCTGGCTGTCAATATTACTCTGCTAGGATGTTTGCACTTAAAAGTAAACAGGTTTGGAATTTACATTTTGCATTTCAATAGATCTACAGTGGTAGTCAGGGTTAGACTCTCTAAGGAGACCACCAGGAACAAGCCCCTAGAGATTTGTGGGATAGCTTTCACTTTTAGGAAAGGAAGCTGTCTTGACCTGTTGTCCTCAGAACTCTGCCTAGTGGTCTAGAATCTTATGAATATAACTAGAGTGTTGTGGAAGTTGTCCTGCCTTGATGACAAGTCATTACTTGTACATACAGAGTACCGTTTCTTTGCTTCTTTTTCATGTGCACAACTCACATTCCTACATGACTCTGAAATGCTAAATTATAAAAGAGTCTCTTGGATTGAACTTCTTGCTAGGATGCCTTCAGTGCATTCATCAATTCTAGGGTATCTATAAAAATCACAATTTAGTTTGATGAGCAAAAGCATTGCCCTAACATTGACTTCAATCATAAGGGTTTTTTGTTTTGTTTGTTTTTATTCTGGTAATAGTGGACAACTTTTAGCTGGAAATACGTAGAACTCTGGACTCAAATTCTATCTAGATTGTAAGTCCCTTGAATGCATGGGATGTATCTAATATTTCTTTGTTTCTTATCTCCCACCCCAAACCTGCTATAATAGTAAGGAAATTAGGAAAGGAAGAAAAAGGAATAATTTTTTAAAGTGACTACTATGTACCAGGAATTTAAATATTATATTTAATAATATAATAATTATTATCTTTCAGTTGAAGAAACTGAAACAAACATGTTAAGTAACTTGCCTGGGCCATACAGCTAGTGCCTGAGGTCAGACTTAAGTCTTCCTGACTTCAGACCCAGCGTTCTATCCACCACTAGCTGCCTCAGTGAAAGTCACAATATATTTATTAATCTGTAAACTAAATATCTGATCCTATGAAAGTTGCTTAACCTCTGTGTCTTAGTGTTCTCATCTGTTAAATGGGAAGAATAAGATCTTAGACTAAGACAAGAGGATAACTCAGAAAGAGTCTGGATTTAGTTACTTCATTTCCTAGGTGAGGAAACTGAGATCAAGAGGTAGAGAAGTGACTGTCTCAAGGTCACATGGATAGCAAGTAAAAGAGCTGGGATTCAAACCCAGGTCCTTTCACTTCAAATTCAGTCCTCTTTCTATTATACCATGGATAATAGCATCTATTTTGCTTGACTCTCAGATTTGTTCTGTGGCTTAAATGAGATAACAGCATTTTAAGGACTGGAAAGTATTTTACCCATATTATCTCATTTGATCTTCACAACTATTTTGGGAGGTGGGTTAGTATTGTTATTATTATCCCCATTTTACAGTTAAAGAAAGTGAGTCTGAGAGACAAAGCAACATACTAACAAGTGCCTGAAGTATGATTTGAACTCAACCCTTTCTGCCTCTTAAGTTCAGTCTCTTTTTATAGTACTGGAAGAATAAAAGTACTAAAAAGTATCATAAAAAGAAAAATAGGGACAACTATTAAGGAGACTAAGATGAACTGAGCAGAGATGTGAGTGGAAGGGTGAGGTGGTATGAAGAGTAGAAATAGACTCACAGGTGGTTACTTAGGACACACAAAGGAGAGTCTAAATGAACACTCTGCAGTCTTACTTTTTAAGAAATGACTATTTTTTAATATTAAAGAATTTGATTCTGCATGATATGTTTTTAATTTGTGATACACCAAGTTGTATGTGTTGCCCTAAAGACCAAGCGTCTGGTGGACATTAGGAGTGGGTGGGAGAGGGGTGGTGGAGGGAAGAGAGTGCCATTTTGTACCTCATCAAAAAAAGGAAGATAACCCAGCACTTTGTGCCAACCTTGGCTCAAGGCCCTCCATCAATATCTTGGAACAAAATCAAAGGATGGTGTGAAAGCAGAATGGGGAGAGTGCCAGAATATTCTATCTATGCTTCTATCCAGATAATACTTTCACAGGTGACATAAAGTTGGGAGGGATGACCCTGGGATAAGGCCTGGCAAATACTAGGTCCTTAATAATTGTTTGTTGACTGGATGACTTGGTTAAGATCCCAAAATCTTGACAGGCTCAAATATTGGGCCAGATTGAATCAGATGGAATTTAATAGGGATCCATGGGTTCCAAAAAATCTTATTCACAAGTACACGATAGGGAAAGCAAGTTTTTTTTTAAAAAAAGATCTGGGGGTGGTAGTAACCTACAAACTCAGTGTGAGTCATCAGTTTGATTGTTGGGAAAGCTTATGTGATTGCAAGCAGTAAGAGAGGGATACTGTCCAAGAATGAGGGGTTGATAAGCGCATCTGGATATTCTGTTCAGGTCTAGGTGCCCCATTTTAGAAATGTTATGGGTCATCTGGAGAATGTCCAGAATAGGGCAAGCAGAATAGTGAATACCCTCACGTTTATACCATATATGGACTACTTGACGGAGTAGGACTTATTTCTCCCTGAGAAGAGATTTGAAGGGAATGGATTGGGATGGCGATATGTGTATCACCTAATACTTGTGTTAGGGGCAACTAGGTAGTAGAGTGGGTAGAGCAGTAGCCCTAGAATCAGAAGGACCTGAATTCAAATCCAATTTCAGACACTTGACACTTACTAGCTGTGTGACCCTGGGCAAGTCACTTAAACCCAATTCGCTCACATCCATATCCATCTCCAGTCATCCTGATCCATAACTGGCTTTTGGACCCAGATGGTTCTGTTTTGTTTTGTTTTTTAGGTTTATAAGGCAAATGGGGTTAAGTGGCTTGCCCAAGGCCACACAGCTAGGTAATTATTAAGTGTCTGAGACCAGATTTGAACCCAGGTACTCCTGACTCCAAGGCCGGTGCTTTATCCACTACGCCACCTAGCCACCCCTGACCCAGATGGTTCTGGAGGAGAAAGTGAGACTGGTGAATTTGCACAGCACTCCCTCACTCAAATATAATTCATGTGCATGTCATGGCATCACCCTCTTTGTCATGTCTTCTTCAAGAATGAAATAGCAACAACAACCTATATTCTAATATTTGAAGGGCTTTCATGTAGAAGAGATATTGCTGTTTGGGTCTCCAAAAGACAGTTCTAGGAGCAATGTGAAGAAGAGGCAAATTTAACACTGAGGCAAGGAAAACTTCCTAAAGTTGAATGTGCTAGGGTCCAATATCATCTTCATGGAGATGATATATACCAGATCTATTCATCCTGTCCTAGTCTTTCTTCTAGGCTACAGTACCAAAGGCATCTCAGTCTTCTAAAATGGAACCCATTTACCCTCCTTCTCCAGGTTCCCAAACCTACCCTTTTCTGAATCTGTTACTCTTTTTTTTCCTTTTATTAACGATTTTATTTGAATTTTACAATTTTTCCTCCAATCTTACTTCCCTCCCCCACCCCCCACAGAAAGCAATCTGTCAGTCTTTACTTTGTTTTCTTGTTGTACATTGATCCAAATTGAGTGTGATGAGAGAAAAATCATGAAGAAACAAAAAGTATAAGAGATAACAAGATCAGACAATAAGATATTTGGTTTTTTCCCCTAAATTAAAGGGAATAGTCCTTGAACTTTGTTCAAACTCCATGGCTCTTTCTCTGGATACAGATGGTATTCTCCATTGCAGACAGCCCCAAATTGTCCCTGATTATTGCACTGATGGAATGAGCAAGTCCATCAAGGTTGATCATCACCCCCATGTTGCTGTTAGGGTGTACAGTGTTCTTCTGGTTTTGCTCATCTCATTCAGCATCAGTTTGTGCAAATCCCTCCAGGCTTCCCTGAGTTCCCGTCCCTCCTGGTTTCTAACAGAATAATAGTGTTCCATGGCATACATATACCACAGTTTGCTAAGCCATTCCCCAATTGAAGGACCTTTACTTGATTTCCAATTCTTTGCCACCACAAACAGGGCTGCTATGAATATTTTTGTGCAAGTGATGTTTTTACCCTTTTTCATCATCTCTTCAGGGTATAGACCCAGTAGTGGTATTGCTGGATCAAAGGGTATGCACATTTTTGTTGCCCTTTGGGTATAGTTCTAATTTAGTAATTCTAATTTCTCTCCAGAAAGGCTGGATGAGTTCACAGCTCCACCAACAGTGTAATGGTGTCCCAGATTTCCCACAACCCTTCCAACAATGATCATTTTTCTTTCTGGTCATATTGGCCAGTCTGAGAGGTGTGAGGTGGTACCTCAGAGAAGCTTTACTTTGCATTTCTCTAATAATTAATGATTTAGAGCAATTTTTCATATGGCTATGGATTGCTTTGATCTCCTCATCTGTAAATTGCCTTTGAATATCCTTTGACCATTTGTCAATTGGGAATGGCTTTTTTAAAAATATGACTCAGTTCTCTGTATATTTTAGAAATGAGTCCTTTGTCAGAATCATTAGTTGTAAAGATTGTTTCCCAATTTACTACATTTCTTTTGATCTTGGTTACAGTGCAAAAGCTTTTTAATTTAATGTAATCGAAATCATCTAGTTTGTTTTTGGTAATTGAACCTGTTACATTTAAATCATTTTCAGGTCATCAGATTTGAAATGTTGGTCACATTTTCTTCTCTTTTCGCCTTTCTCTTTGTCCAAACAGTTGTCAAATATTGTCACTTCTATCTTTGTAACATCTTCTGCATACATCCCATATCTCCGTTCATATCACCATCACCTGGCTCATCCCTTCATCGCCTCTTGCTCAGACTATAGAAATAGCTTCCTAATGGGTCTCCCAGTCTAATCTTTCCTTTCCATTCATCCTTTACACAGCACCAAAATTGGTTTCCTAAAGCAAAGGTATGCTTACACTACCTAATTCCCATTTAATATACACCAGTAGTTTCCCTATTTTGCCAATTATAGCCCTTCATAGCCTATTGCCTTTCTACCTTTGCAGATTTCTTATACCCCACTCCCTCTACCCCCTTGATGAACCAATGACACTGGCCTACTCACTGTTGTCCCCCATTTTTATGCCTTTGTTCTAGCTGTTCTCTTTATCTAGTATGGCTCTCACTCCTTATCTCTGCTTCTTGGAATCTCTGGTTTTCTTTAAGTCTCAATTCAAATGCCATATTCTTCAAGAAGCCTTTCAATGTTCTCCCAGTTGTTTATATGTCTCTGTCTCAAAGGTCACCTTGTATCTCCATGGTATTTATCTTGCATGTAACTTTTTATGTACAGATATCCTTTCCACATTATTATTTTTCCCAATGTGATTTTGATATATCATAGGAAGACATAAGAAATTAAATGAAATTTTTAGAGAGTTTTATGGAAGCCACAGATGTCATGGAAAGGCCAGTAGATGACACAGAAAAAGTTTATGAACTCAGAAAAGCATAAAATACCATAATAATTCAGATCTGGTATGAAGTTAGGGTAAAAAAATTGAATGGGAATTTTCTAGATTGCAGGGGTGCTGTGCCCCCTAACCCCTGTAATATAGAAGGCATAATGTTTTTCCTCCATTTATAGAATGTTTCCTGGGGGCAGGGAACAGCTTTGCTTTTTCTTTGGATTCACAGAACTTAGCATAGTACCTGGCTTATAATAATGCTTAATAAAAGCTTGCAGATTGATTAATTGGTTGATAGTGAATTTTCCATTATTGAGCTTCTTCAAAGCAAGGCAGGATGACCTCTTGTTGGATAAATTGTAGAGGGGAATTCTTTTAAAAGTGTGGATTTTAAAAAATTTTTTTTTGAATTTTACAATTTTCCCCCCCAATCTTGCTTCCCTCCCCCCACCCCACAGAAGGCAGTCTGTTAGTCTTTACATTGTTTCCATGCTATACATTGATCAAAATTGAATGTAAAGTGTGCATTGTTTTGAATGGCTACTGAGGTCACTTCTTTCTGAAATTCTGTGATTCTGTTAAGAAAGAAAATAGTGTTAGTTTCTAGGTAGTAGCTGAGCAGGAGCTGGCTTGCCAACTTGGGATGACACCAGGCAGCCTTGAGGGTAGAGAGCAGGGTGGTTAACAATCTCCATTCTAAGTATTCTTTAGCAAGTCTATGCCTGAGACAGATAATGATTTTCTGTGTGCAATCTGAGTACAAGAAATTACCCCAAACTAGCTGATAAGCTAGGTAAATATTGGCTTAAGCACAACTGTGTTAGAGTGTTGTTTTTTTTTAAAGTCAGTGAAGCATGGCCAACAATTATAACAAATATTGCACATTTGGTTTTTAATTTGCAATTCTTCAGAATAGCATTGGCCTTTTTTCTTCCTGACTCAGATTCTTTTTCTGTCTCAAACCTTGTTGGCAGAGACTCTCTCAATCTGTTCCTTTAGGGAGCAGATTCTCTCCACCCATCCTTGAAATACTGCATTTTTCCATTTTGATTTCAACACCTTATTTATTAGTCTCAAGAGTTTTTTGGTGTTGCTTTTTTATTTACATGGAAAACGAACACACAAATATATAGATGCCCATGATGAATAGGTAAATAAGGGCAGATAATATAGAAGGAGTAACTAATAGCCATTATGTGTGTGTACATTTATTTTAAATTCAATTTCTAAAAGATTTAAGTGCCTATTGTGAGCCAGGCATTTGGGGAATAATATAAAGATGAAATTGAAAAATCTATTCTTAAGGAGCTTTTCTTCTATTTGAATTGTAAGATTTAATATTTGTAATAGAGTTCGAGGTGAGGATGGGAAGAGAGTTTGAATGAATCAACTCAAATCCATCTATACTTTTGAAAAAAAAGGTAACTTACATGCTGAACCTATAAATAATGATAAATTTGTTGTAGTTGTTCAGTCTTTTCCAATGGTATCCAACTCTTTCTGGCCCCATTTTGAATTTTCTTGGCAGAGATCCTGCAGTGGTTTGCATTTTCTTCTCCAGCACATTTTACAGATGAGGAACCTGAGGCAAGCAGGGTTAAGTGACTTGCCCAGGGTCACAACATCTAGGAAATCTCTGAAGCTGAATTTGAGCTCAGGTCTTCCTGATTCCAGGCCTTCCCTATCCACTGCACCACTTAGCTGTCCTGTTATGAACTGGGGAAGAAGAATCATTTACTGCCTAGCACACTATGATGAATAGATAACTGTCTTAAATTTTTTATTTTTATATTTATTATATTATTATAATTATTTTATTTATAATCTCTTAATATATGCTAAGGGTTACAAATACTGTGGATAGAAATAAAAAAAGTGTAATAGACTCTGCTCTCAAGGAGTTATCAATCTCTTAAGGAGCAAGCCCCTTTCATCTGCAGGATGGAAGTCTCTTTGTTGTCATTTCCACTAATAAAATCTGTAACCATCTCTGATGTTGAACCATTTGACTCCAGCAAGAATTTTTCTTGGCTCTTGAGAAACTGAGGATTTCATTGGAATAGGTACCTTCCAGGTGAGGAAATTCCTTACTGGTACAGGTTGACACCTTCTCTGCTACTTATAATCTTGGAGAATTACTTAGAGCCCTGAGAGATTGAGAGACTTTTCCAGGTCACATAGTATTATTAGAGACAAGTTAGTAGCACCATCTTTGCATAGGATGGATAGCTTATTGTCACTCCTCACCTCCCTCCCCTACCATTCCGGGTCTTTTCACTTTTCTCTGAACCTTGCTTTGGTTCAGTTCTATTTCAAGCATTATCAGTTTCTCTGAAGACCATTGGCTGTTTGAGAGCTATCATCAGAGGAGGAGAAGGATTTTCTTCCCTTTTCATCTCTTGCGTCCTCTCAGATGCAAAGATTTTCTATGGAAATATGGTTTGTATCTAGAAGCAACCACAATACTCTAGAATGCATTTTTCTTCTGCTTTAATAACCAAGCTTTCTACAATTATATTACTGAGATTTTTTTTAAATCCCCTGGGAAATATAGCAATGTTTTAGATCCTAGAAGTTCTGTTTGAGCACTGGATTTATAGTCAAGACAGGGTTTTAGATTCAACTTACTACTAACTATGTGACCATGAATATGTTGTGTAACTTCTCTGGGCCTTCAGTTTTTTGTTTCATTTGAAATATGAAAGAATTGGAGTTTTGCCCCCAAGAATCACTAAACTAACAGCCAAACTAACATTTGGTATAGAGATGTCTTGAGTTAGTCTAAATAAAAAAAAAAATGTGTTAACTTAAACATCATCCTTGAGCAGTCATTTAGTAGTTGAAATGTTGATGATTCCCCTTGATCCAGTCCTTTCTGGTCCCCTTCAACTTGTTTCACCGTTTCCCTCTTTCTTGGATCCTTTATAGGCTTCAGTCCCTTTACCAACAAATATAATCATTTCTCTCTTACACTAAAACAGTCTTTCCTCTGCCCTGCTCATTTCTCTTACCTATGTACTGTCTCTCTATTTCCATTCACTACTAAATATCTTTGAAGTACAATCTTTATTTGATACCTCTCTTTTTTTCCCTACTTACTCATTCCTCAGTTCCTTAGAGCCTGACTCTCACCAACAACTTCCTAATCATTATCATTCTTGATCTTTTTGCTGCATTCGACTTTGTTAATGACTGTCTTTCTAGAAACTCTTCCTGTGACTTGTGTGATGAGATCTTCCTGGTTACTTATCTACATTGCTCTTCTTCCCATAAATGGGGGTGACTCCTCAGGAATCTATTCTTGATTATCATTTCTTCTATCTTTACCCTTATGATTTCATCTACTTCTACAGCTTCTAGACACAGAAATGCAAACCTCTCCAGTATCTTTGCTGAGAAAACCCCACATGGAGTCACAAAGAGTCCAACACAACTGCAATTATTGAACAATTATAGCTTCAGTTATTACCTTTGTGCTGATGATTAGAGATCATAAAATTTTAGATTTTAAAGGGACCTAAGAGATCATTCAGCCTGAGGACTCTTAATTCAGGGTCCATGAATTTGTCTTTGTTTGATTTTTTTTAATACTCTTTATTTTTTAAATTTATTTTAATAATATTTTAAAAATATTCTGATAATCTGTTTCAGTTTAATTAGTTGCCTTTGAAACTCAAGTTATTTTATTTTATGCTTTTAAAAACATTATTCTGAGAAGGGGTCCATAGACTTTACCAGATTGCCACAGTGGTCCACAACACAGAAAAAGTTAAGAACTACTATTCGACCAAACTTATTTTATAGATGAAAAAACTAAGACCCAGCATCCCAAACCCATGACCTCTCTCTTGAACTCTAAGCCTACATTCTACAAATGGTTGTCTCATTGGCAAGTCAAGCATAATGCGTCCAAAATCGAATTCTTCATCTTTACTATAACATCTGCTATTTCTCCTCACTTTTCCATGTCTCTTAGCTGCACTGGTGTTCTTCCAGTTACTCAGGGATTTATTTTCAATTTACCTATCTTTTCCCACTCTAACCAATCTAATTAATTTTCATGTATTATCACTTAAAGGGCAGCTAGGTGGCACAGTGGATAGAGTCTATAGTTCTGTAGCTAGGATAGAGTCTATAGATATAGACTCATCTTCCTCAGTTCAAATCTCACCTCAGACACTTAATATTTGTGTGATCCTGGGTTGAAGAAGGAAATGGAAAATCATTCCAGTATCTTTGTCAAGAAAATCCCTAATCGAGTCACAGATTCAGACACAACTGGAAGTACTCAACAACAACCATCAATTATGCCTTCAAAATATCTCTCCAAAGCATCTCCTCCTCTTCATTTCTCTCATCCTTGTCAACTTAAGTTACTTCATCAGTACCTATAGATAATAATGTAATTCATATGGCTATAGTTTTGGTAAGTACTGCAGTGATTAACTTCTCTTTATAAATGAAAAAAGTGAGGCTCAGAAAGGTTGAAGGATTTATCCAGTCACAAATTCAGAACTAGGATTTAAATTGTATAATCTAAGGGGTGGCTAGGTGGTGTAGTGGATAAAGCACCGGCCCTGGAGTCAGGAGTACCTGGGTTCAAATCCGGTCTCAGACACTTAATAATTACCTAGCTGTGTGGCCTTGGGCAAGCCACTTAACCCCAGTTGCCTTGCAAAAACCTAAAAAAAAAAATAAATAAATTGTATAATCTTTTAACTATGCTGCATTCATCGCATATTGAATAATGTAATATTTTCACTAATCTCCTTCCTATTTGTTCTTCCTTTCCAATCTGTTCTACAACTACTCTAGCCTTCCCAAAGTACAATTCTGATCATGATGCCATCCCTCACACTCAAAAATCTTCATTTGCTGTATTTATCTATGTAATAAAGTCCTAATTTCACCATTTGGTTTTTAAGCCTTCACAGATTATTTCATTTGAGTATCACCCTATTCCTTCCTATAAAGTAGGTAATAAATACTATTATTCACATAGTTACATATAAGGATTTTGAGACTCAATTGTTAAGTCACTTGCTAAGGACCACAAAGCTAGTAAATGATTGTCAGGATGGTACTCTGGTTCTGTCCTGACCCAGGAAACACTTTTCCAACTGAAAGTGTGTGTTTTACATCTTCTTTTCATATATCCTCCCTACAATGCCCAAAAGAATCTTCATAAAACCCAAATGCAATCATGTCACTTTTATTCTCAATGACTTCTACTGATGATCCATCACTAAGAGGATGAACTATGAATTCATCAGTTTGGCATCTAAGATCTTACCCAGTGTAAAAAACCATTTCCAGTTTTTCAGGCTTGTTTGCTACAACCCCCACAATCTCAGAGTTCCAGCTAAATTACTAGCTATTTTCAGAATTTGATAATTTTATTTTTTGCTTCTGTATATTTGTACATTGACACAAAGTCATTCCCCATGCTTATAATGTACTCTCATCTTATCTTTGACTCTCAGAATAATTTTTCTCCTTTCAAGACAAATTAGGCATTCAGGTGTTAGTTCTCTCTACTTAATTTTTTTATTCTAATTATTTATGCACATGTCATATTTTTTCTAGTAGAATGTAAACTTTTTTGAAGGCAGGAGCTGTTTAATTCATGTCTTTTTATCATCATCATCCAGGCAAGCACCTTGTATATAGTAAGCACATAATAAGTGATTACATATTGGTAGTGATGGTGGTAGTGGTAGTGGTGGCCCTTTGATCTTTAGAGAAATAGTGATATCAGGAGGGTGATGTCTTGATTTCCAAATGAAGTATATTCAAGGGAGACAGAATTGTGCAAAGTCATCAGCCTCACCTTCTCCTCTGGTAGCAAGACATAGGTCAGGACTACTAGCAATTTCCCCTAACGAATACTGAATTGAATAAATAAAATTAGTTAACACTGAAGGGGCATTCAAATTAGTCTATTATTTTCAACTGAGGTGGCCAAATGTTTTCTCTGTGGCATTACCCATGTTCCTTCTTGGATGTTCCTTGGGCTCAGTCTGTCCAATTCCCTTAAAATCCAATTCAAAGGAAACTTCTTTCATGAAGGCTTCCCTGATTTCCTCACCCCTCCCCTCATTTAGAATAGATTCTTTCCTCCTCTGACCTGTTGTTTGTCCCTTTCTTATGGGACTTTGACATTCTATCTTGTATCAGTTATTTTTATGTAATTCTTATCCCTTATGGATTTTTGAAGAGTAAAACCCTGGAAATAGTCCTGAGGGGTTCGATGTAGGGTGTTTTCCTGCTAAAGATTAATTTAAAAGCTGTTTTAGGGGAAGGGAGGAATCGTTCTATTTGAAACTCTTCTGTTCAAGTAATTAATTAACAGTTAATTTCAGTGCTGGCATGTACAGTATGCCAAAGGACTAGTTATGGCAGAACATTCTATTATCTTATCTGTCTCATAGCTTCCCTGACTCCTTCTAAGGTCCAGCTTAAATTCTACCTTTTTACAAGAAACTTTTCCCACACTACCTAAATGCTAAATTCCTTTTTTTGATCTTTGACAATTTATCCTATATCTATCTTGTTTGCACATAATTATTTCTATATTGTTTCCACATACACATACACACACTGTCCTCTCCCCCACTTTGGGAAGTTTGGAGAGAAAGCCTGATCTACAGGGTGGTTACTCTGTGAGATCAAGAATGTCATCTGCTGAGGTGTAGAGGTTAGTGGGCTGCAATGGAGGAATTACCCACACTAATGAAATCACAGATTCTGGAAGTATGGAAAGATCTTTCCAAAGAGACTGTAAGTTTTTTAATAGGGCCTGGGCCGGTTTGACTCATCTTTTCATCCATAAATAAACATTTGTGAAGCATCTACTCTTGATTTAGACACTGTGCTAACCCTGGGATGCAAAGACAAAAGTGAAATGAATACTTCCTGTCCTCAGAGAGCTTACAATCTAGCCAGGGGAGGCATAATCCATTGACAGAGATATATGCAAAATAGACACAGAGTGATCTGAGGAGAAGCAAAATCTTTGCTGGTTAGATTGCATTGATCATGAATCTCATATGTTCTATTTTCTCAACAAATATCTGATAAATATTGGAACATACTGATCATTATAATATTTAGATTTCATTCATTTATGCATTCAACAAACATCTTATAAGACCCTACTGTTTGTAGAGCACTCTACTAAGCACTGGGGGAAAATAATGTAGTTTAGATTAAGACAAGATTTCTTCCCTTATCTATGGAGTTTATTGTATATTTGTGGGGGGATAGGAAAGTATAACTCAAATACAGATAACTATAGTGTATACTATTGTAAAATGCTTGATAAATTCTGAAAGGGAAGGGAGTAAAGAATAGAAATTGCAATAGGCTTCCTCTCTCTATATTTTTTTAGGTTTTTGCAAGGCAAATGGGGTTGAGTGGCTTGCCCAAGGCCACACAGCTAGGTGATTCTTAAGTGTCTGAGGTCACATTTGAACTCAGGTACTCTTGACTCCAGGGCCAGTGCTCTCTATCCACTGCGCTACCTAGCTGCCCCTGCAATAGACTTCCTGAAGGAGGTGGTATTTGAGTTCGATTTTAAAAAAATGAGTAACTTTGACTCAAGTCACCTAAGTGGCATAGTGGTTCTGGATTTGAAATCAGGAAGAGTCATCTTCATGAGTTCAAAGCTGGCTTCAGACAGTTGTTAGTCGTATGACCCTGGGTAAGTCCTTTAACCCTGTTTGCCTCAATTCCATATCTGTAAAATGAACTGGAAAAAGAAATGGTGAACTACTCCAGTATCTCTGACAAGGAATCACCAAAAATGAGATCAGTAAGAGTTGGACACAACTGAAATGACTGAATGACTGAATACTTTGAATTTGACTTACTGGGTCTACAGTCCAAAGGGGTATGTTACCCAAAAGTAAATTTTTAAAAATAGCCATAGCAATATATTCATAATGATATAAAAATCCAGAAACAAAATATGTGCTAAGTGATTGGAGAATAGCTGAATCATCTATGGTATATGAATATAATGAGTTATTGTTGCCTGTAAGAGAAATAACAAATCTGAGAAATTTAGAGAAATATGAGAAGAATTGGTTTAAGAAAGCAGAACTCAAAGAACAGTATATTGTATATCCAGGGGACTATAACAATGGGTCAGAGACAAAGACCCAACACAATAATCAAAGTGAATAAAGATTAAAAGAAAAAGACTTTCTATATATTATCAGTTAATAGAGACAGAAACTAAAACATACTACATTAGTTGGTTTAGTTGATTTGTTTTTGAATGGATGAAGCCATTTAGTGTTTGGGAACAGTCTATTGTATCCAAAACAGAATATGTCAATACTTTTTTTTAAAAAGAATAGGTAGGAATCTCAGGCAAAGAGGGAAACCAACACAGAGACAAAAGAGCACAGTATATGTTCTCAGGGAAAGGAACAATAGGATTAATCTAGCTTTACAGTGAAGTACATGGAGGGGGTAATAGTATAAGTCAGAGGCTTGAAAAGTTCAAGTGGTTTTTTATATTGTGGTATGTCTTGAATGTCAGGGAAAAGGATCAAGGACTAGGCTGACATTTCTAACTCCACTATATTGTTTATTTTGCCATGATTACTACACAGTCAAGGTGTCATTTGAGTAAGCATTCTCACTTCCCTGAGTCCCTAAGGACTGGAGAGCCTCCCCAAAAGCACAAGATTTTTGCTCTAAATTCCCTATGAACCACATGCCCCCAACATTGCTAAACCATTCCTTTAACATCAATCACTCACCTTCCTGAAATTTAATTACATCAATTTCATTATACCAATCACTCATCTTGAACTTGCCTTTCTTCTTTCCTTGATCTCCATGCTCCTGGCTATGAAAAGAATTGAGAGTTGTCACTTCCAAGAATTTATATCATCTGGAATTCAGAACTTTGAACCTGGAGGCTATATCTTTCTTAGTCTTCTAGGTCATATGTATAGAAGCCTTGTGCCCAGAAAATAATTAGCCTTAATCTGTGCTGAGAATAGTCTAAAAACTTTTTTTGTGGAGAGAGAATAAGTAAACCAGGGACTTTATCTTCTGCTTTCTGATGACATGGACAATTTATTTTTAAGTCATTTAAATTCATATGACTTACAACATCAATTTCACTTTGACAACTGAGGGGGCAGGAGGAATAGCACTTTAGTCTTATTCTCAGATATTGAAGGAACATTGTTTCCCCTTGGAATGTTTTTGTTCAGGTTGTGCCCTGTTCTTTTGCGACCCTCATTTGGAGTTTTCTTGACAATGGTAATAGAATGATTTTGCCATTTCCTTCTCCAGGTGGTGCAGTAGATAGAACACTGACCTTGGAGTCAGGAGGATGGGAGTTCAAAATCCAGTTTCAGATGCTTACTAATTGTGTGACCTTGGGCAAAATCACTTAACCCTGATTGCCTCACATCCAAGGCCATCTCTAATCCTGCTGATTTCATATCTGGCTACTGGATCCAGATGACTCTGGAGGAGAAAGTGAAAGTTGGTGACTTAACAGAGCAGCCCCCTCACTCAAATTCAATTCATGTATTTGTCATGACATCACCGCCCCAGATAGCATGATCTTCTTTGAAACCAAAGGATACCTAAAAAAAATTCATCTTATAGATGAGGGAACTGAGACAAATAGGATTAAGTGACTTGCCCAGGGTCACACAGGTAGTATCTGACACTAGTATTTGAACTCAGAGGATCCTCTTGACCACAGGCCTGGCCTATCCACTGTACCACTTAGACTATCCTATTAGAGATGGAATACCCTTGCATAATAAGATTTTCCTTTCTCTCTTTCCGTGCCCCCCCCCCCCCATGAGGACAAATACATGTCAGGAGGAATGTTAGGTTCAGTAAAGTCCAGAAACATAATAAAGAAATATCAATGCCCGGGTTAATTGCTTCTCTGGAGCAAAAACTAACTGGGGCAAATAGCACAAAATATCTTCTCTCAATTTGTAAATTAATGATTAGAAAAAATGCTTTTTTAAAAAACGTAAATTCAGTTGAGTGGGAGAGAGAGAGGGAGAAAACTAGTTACAGTGGCTTAGGGGATAAAGTTCAGAGATATGGAAGCAATCTCTCAGTTAATCCAACATGTAGTATTTAGGGGTCCCATACTCTTTTTACTACATTTTAGGCTTCTTTAATATTCTCTTCCACCCAAATTGCAAGAAGAAAAGGTAGCAATGGGATTATTACTTTAACTTCATTGAGGGAGCTGTTGCTGCTTGCTAAGGGAGATCCTTGGGGAAGGGAGGGAGGGAGGAGGAAGAAGCCTTGGGGAACAGATGATGTTGAGTAGGTTAAGGATTTTAAAAAATGAGATGGATGGAAAAAGGGAAGGAGTGAACAACTCAAAATCGAAACTTACTCTTTTAATGTCTGAGTTCACAGTTCCTCTCTGCTGAAGAAGTGTATATGTATTAACTTCTTTTTATTTCCACTCTAAATTTCATGTTCTAGGTAGGAAAATACTGGAAGTCTCACATTAAAAAACACTTCTGGTAGTAGCACCCTTTGTATTCAGTGATGAGTTTCAGACATGTTGGTGTGTGAATAGCAAGCACACTTTTTCCGGAATTGAGTGTGAAGAATGTTGAACCTTTCCTTCACTGCTTTGCCTCTGGATGTATTCCCCTGCCCCCCTCACTAATCCTCTGCTACCTTAAATCTGTTAATGGGCTTTTGGATGTGAAAGAAACCTGATTGCATTTAAGGGAAACAAAGTCCAAACCTATGGATGCCATTTGAGTGTGTTTAGAAAAATTATCTTGGACCATTATATTGCTGTAGGGGAAAAAAGTATGCACATAAACATACATGTATAATATAATTTCCTTGTATTTTTTTCTCTTAAAAGTTAAGTTTTTTGCCTATGTCAAACACATAACCATATAGCATCTTATTTTTATTTATAACAATGTTAGTTGTTTTCATTAATAGGATGGTTTCATTGGGTGTCACCCAAATGTATGGCATTTCCCCAGGCTTTTCTTCTAAAGCACAATTGTCTTTTCTTAGTACCAGATACTGACTATTCCTCACAGTGATTTGAGAGAATGACTGTAACTCACTGTCCCTGGACCAGTCACCCACTACATCAGAGGCTGATTGCTCTTTGTGCACTCTTAACCCAGGACTGGGATTTTTAGCACTGATCCCAGCAGCTTCAAGGGACAGGGTCATAGGAATATTTCAACTTGTCCCTTTGGCTGGATAGAGATTAAAACCAGCACAGCTGGGTCTGTTAACCCAGAATTTGGGCTCACTTTCACCTTCCATCCTGGGAGATGCAGCAGTCACATTGGTTAACAAGGTTGTTCTCAGAAAGATGGATATTTCAGCCTTATAGCCTCTT